>NW_006400180.1:659954-665309 GCF_000299155.1 Elephantulus edwardii | reverse complement strand
TATAAAAAGTTCATCTATACTCAGTAAAGTTGGCAGCATCACAATCTCTCTCTGGTGTTGTGTTGTCTGTCCCGCCGAATCCGTTCCCACCTGACATCTTCACCACATCCCTGGGTCGGTGTCAAGACCGCTCACATCCCTGTCTGCGACAGCTGGCGCCCGAACAGGGACCTGAAGGCAGGTCAGCTTTCTTTACTTTCTCTTCTCAGGAACGGATAGGCTCCTGCTAAGGGCGCTGCAGACCCACCAGTAAAGGATCACCAGTTACAGGGCAGGTAATTTGTGAAATTATAATCAGAAAGTATGGGGCAAAGTAATTCAAAAGGTAAGCAAATATTTCTATCTGTCCTGCGGCATATGTTAGCAAAACGAAGTTTAAAAGTATCTGAAAGTACTGCAAGTGAATTTTATGAGTATATGATGAAGGCTACTCCATGGTTTCCACAGGAGGGGACGCTCTCCTTAGTAAACTAGAAACGCATGAGCAGAGACCTTAAGAAGTATGCAGTAGAGCACGTAGAGGAACCGGTTCCTAAGCAGATGTTTCCTATGTAGTTGCAAATACGTGATGCATTAAGTGATAAGACAGATCTTGAAATGTTAGCTTAAGAAGTCCAATCTTTAAATGAGCAAGAAAGTTGTCCACTTTCTACTTCTGATAAAAAGTACGGCGCTGCGACACCTACTGCTCCCATGGAGGGAGTTTATGCAGAAATAAAAAGTAGAAGAGATGATGATTGAAATCTGTTTGATGAAGCTGCCAGATATGAAGAGCGCATGTATCCCAAGGATAGAGACCACCATAAGACAAAGTTACGTACTGTACATCTAGCTGCTCTCCCTAAAAAAGGGAAAGACCCGAGTGTGTCCTCCAAGCCAAAACAAAAGCTGCTTCCCCCTGTAGGGTTCCAAGCCGCCGTTCAAGAGGCCCGACAGGCTAGTGACCTCTCATTGGCATGCCCGGTGGTCACGGTTTCAGATTTTGATGATGACGAACCACAGTGGGAACCACTGCCACTGAAAACGCTCAAGGAGCTGAAGGCTGCAGTGAAAACCTCAGGCCCTTCAGCCCCTTTCACTTTGCAGCTAGTAGATTTAGTGGCTAGTCAGTGGCTAACACCAAGTGATTGGCACCAAACTGCAAAATCAACCTTAAGTCCCGGAGACTATGTTCTCTAGTGAACAGATTATGAGGAAAGATCTAAAAAATCATTTAAAAAGAACTTATTGGGCAAAAGAAGTAAAAATCCTACCATAGATATGCTTCTGGGCACAAGAGAATATCTCGAGCCCAGTAGCCAAATTCGAATTCCGAAGCAAATCTTAAAAGAAATTACAACCAATGCTGTCTTAGCTTGGAGGGCCATACCCCCTCCAAGAGTAAAAAGTACCACTCTTGCTAGTATTAAACAACAGCTGGAAGAGCCCTATCAGACCTTTGTATCTAGGATAGAGGAAGCTGTACATAGGATGATGCCTCCCAGTGAGGGCACTGAGATGCTTATTAAACAGCTAGCCTGGGAAAATGCTAATACTTTATGCCAAGATTTACTCAGACCCATTAAGAAAACAGGCTCTTTGCAAGATTACATAAAGGCATGTATGGATGCCTTGCCTGCAGTAGTTCAAAGTCTAGCATATGCAGCGCCATGCAAGGACAGTCTATGAAACAGATTATCAAAAGAACATATGAAAGAGGATAAAAACCTCCCACTTGTTTTTCGTGTAGTCAAACAGGCCATATGAAAAAAATACATGCCCCAATGTGAAAAACAAAGATAAAAAGACTAAAGATGCCCCAGGGCTTTGTCCCCAATGTAAAAAAAGGAATCATTGGAAAAATGAATGTAAATCCAAATTCCACAAAGATGAAACAAAACTAACTGAAAATCTGAAACCAGAGACAAAAGACTAAATAAGAAGCTTCCTCTCAGCCCACACCAAGAGAAGAACTGGAGCCAGAAATAAGCAGTTTAAATCCTGAGGCTCCTTCATTCACTATTCATACATTACCTAGAGCTACTCCTAGAAGTGCAGGACTAGATCTAGCAGCAGCAAACAATGTTATTCTCTCCTCTATGGATGGAGTTGTTCTTGTAGAAACCCAAATTTTAGGGACTTTATCAAAAGGTATTGTTGGGCTGATCCTGGAAAGAAGTTCCAACTATAAATTAAGAATAGAAGTTATCCCAGAAGTAGTTGATGCAGATACTCAAGATACCATCAAAGTAATGGTTAAAGGAGAAAAAGATACAATTATAATTAGAAAGAGACAAAGAATTGCTCAACTTCTGTTACTGCCTTTTCTGAATCTACCTAATACCACTTTGATGAAGGAAAGAGAGGGACAGTTTAGATCCTCTGAGATAATAGCCTAAACACAAAAAATTTCTAATGCTCGCCCCTCTCTGACATTGACACTCAATGGGAAGTCTATTAAAAGACTTCTAAACACTAGAGGAGATAAAACTTGTGTAGCTAGTAAAGACTGGCCCTCATCTTGGCCAGTTACTAAAACTGCCTCCTCCCTCATTGGACTGGGATTAACTTCCAATGTAACTAAAAGTGCTAGTTTCATCGCCTAGAAATCAAGTAATAAATCAGGACATATACAGCCATACGTCATACCTTCACTCCCTTTTTCCCTCTGGGGAAAAAATATTATGCAAGATTTAAGAATAAACCTCACCACAGAACCTTTATTTAATCAATATTTTTCTTAGGGGCCATTGTCAGCAACTATTATGCTGATAAAATAATCTAAAAATCAAAAAAGCCTGTATAACTAAATCAATGGCCCCTATCTGAAGAAAAAATACAGGCCATAGAAGACATTGTAACAAAACAATTAGAGAAAGATCATCTAAAGGAGTCCTCTAGTCCCTAGAATACTCCGATATTTGTGATTAAAAAGAAGTCAGAGAAATGGAAGCTTCTTCAGGATCTTAGAGCTATAAATATAACAATGGAGGACATGGAGGCTTTGCAGCCTAGCCTCCCTACACCTATAGCTGTACCAAAGAATTATCATATAATAGTCATTGATTTACAAAACTGCTTTTTTACTATAAAATTGCACCCTAATGATTGTAAAAGATTCACATTTAGCGTTCCCTCTAGTAACCATAAGAGACCCTATAAGAGATACCATTAGAAAGTACTCCCACAAGGCATGAAAAATAGCCCCTCCCTCTGCCAAAAATATGTGGATATAGTTATAAATCCCATTAGGATGAAGAACACTGATGCATATATAATCCATTATATGGACAATATACTCATTGCTCACCTTTCAAGAAATCGAGCAAAGAAGATCTTACAAAACCTGACCATTAGCTTGACTCATTTTAGACTATTGATTGCTCCTGATAAAATTCAGGAAAACAAGCCTATTAACTATTTAAGAAATGTTATTACTAATGAATATGTGTCATCACAGCATTTGCAAATAAGAACAGATAAATTGCAAAATTTAAATGATTTTCAAAAATTGTTAAAAAATATAAATTAAATTCATCCTTTTTTAAAGCTAACTACAGGGGAACTGAGCCCTTTGTTTCAAATATTGCATAGGGATTCGCACCCCAAATCCAAAAGAAAACTTACACCTGAAGCAAAAGAAGCGCTTACAATAGTAGAACAGGCCTTACAAAAGGCCTCTCTACATCAGATAGACTATGCTATTCCATGGAATTTTCTTGTCATAAAAACTGCTTATACTCCTACTAGCTGTTTTTAGCAACAAATTATTATAGAGTAAGTACATTTACCTCACATTCAAACAAAGAATATTTTGCCTTACACCACCTTATGTGCCTTATTGATTGTTAAGAGTAGGAATAGATCCAAGGAATTATTTAGAAGAGACATGCATAAAATTGTGATTCCTTTCACTAGACAACAGTTTGAATTTCTTTTGCAAGAAAATGAAGATTAGAAGGTAACATTAACAGAATATGCAAGACAAATTACATATCACCTCCCAAAAAACCCTATTTTAGATTTTGTTTAAAAAACTCCCCTAATTTCCCCCCTCATTTGCTCTACAAACCCTCTGCCAAATGCCATTTCTATATTTACAGATGAGTCTAATAATAGAAAAGCCGTAGTCTGAATTGAGGAGAAGTCCCCTCTATTGCAACAAACTGACAAAACGTCTGCACAGCAGACAAATTAGTTGCAGTTTTGCTTGCTTTCCAGACCTTTACTCAACCCTTTAATCTTTATACTAATTCTAAATATGTGGCAGAGTTATTTCCTACATTAGAAACTGCTGTAATAGCAGAAAAATCTTGTGTTTCCCCACTTCTATTAGAATTGAAGAACTTAATACAAAGCAGAACAAACAAATGTTTCATAGGTCACATCAGGGGGCATACAAACTTGCCTAGGGCCTTGGCCCATAGAAACAAAATAACTAACTTTTTCACTAGAGATATAGTAGCCATGGCCCTAGAGAAAGCTATTAAAAGCCATAAACTACATCATCAAAATGCCAATGCTTTAAGATATGAGTTTAAAATTACCAGAGAACAGGCTCAGCACATAGTCAAAACATGTTCAGCCTGTCCCCCTAGTAATCATAAACAAAAAATAAGAGTAAATCCCCGTGGTCTAAAACCTAATACCCTTTAGCAAATGAATATTACACACATACCTGAATTTAGAAAACTATGTTCATGTGTGTATTGACACTTATTCTCATGCTATACATGCTACAGCCCGTTCAAAAGAGGCTGTTAAGGATGTTGTTCAACACCTTATTGCTTGTTTTACCCTTTTAGGCAAGCCAACTAGAATCAAGACAGATAATGGGCCCACTTATATTTCTGCAGCCTTTAAACACTTTTATAAACAATAGAATATTTCTCATGTTACTGGGATACCCTATAATCCTCAAAGACAAGCTATAATAGAAAGAGCTCATCAAAAATTGAAACTACAAATACATAAGTTACAAAAAGAGAACAAATATTTCTCCCCTCATCATATATTAACTCATGCCTTATTTTCTCTTAACCACGTTAATACTAATAATAAAGGACAAACTAGAATGTTTAAACATTAAGTTCCACAAAAAAAAGCCAAAGCCACTAGTCCAATAGAAAAATCTCTTAACAAAACAGTAGCGAAGTCCAGATCCACTAATTACAGCAAAAAAAGATATATTTTTCCACAAAATGAAAACTCCCCCATCTAAATTCCTAAAAACCGGGAACTGCCACACCTGCCTTGCCAGCTGCACGGTCTATGGCATCAGTGTGACAAGCGATGCGTGACTACAGGCTGCTAGGGT
The DNA here is from genome assembly GCF_000299155.1 of Elephantulus edwardii. Classification (NCBI taxonomy): domain Eukaryota; kingdom Metazoa; phylum Chordata; class Mammalia; order Macroscelidea; family Macroscelididae; genus Elephantulus; species Elephantulus edwardii. Next base: position 660,013 of record NW_006400180.1, on the reverse strand, counting down.
CCTCCAGCATGATCATGGCTGTAACAATGGATCCTATGATGAAGGCAAAGGTTGAGCTG
>NW_006400180.1:640203-659014 GCF_000299155.1 Elephantulus edwardii | reverse complement strand
ATAGCTTACTGATCTATTTGCGTCAGCTGTTTCTTACAACAGTAAATGTTAACTTTTTCAAAGTAAATGTCATGTATCTGGCATAGTGACAAAAAAGATTATGTAAAAAGTTCATCTATACTCAGTAAAATTAGCAGCATCACAATCTCTCTCTAGTGTTGTGTTGTCTGTCCCACCGAATCCATTCCCACCTGACATCTTCACCACATCCCTGGGTCGGTGTCGAGACCGCTCACATCCTGGTCTGCAACATAATTGGAAAGACAATGGCTTGAATCAGGTGCTCCTTAATCCTCAAACTGACATCATTATTCCTCAATAATTTGGAGAGGTACATAATTGAAGATTTTCCCAGTGCAATGTGTCTTCTTATTTCTTGACTGCTAGTACCAAGGGTGTTAATTGTGAATCCAAACAAGATGAAGCTGTTGACAATTTCATGATGCTGCCTGGTCCAGTGGAAAACTGTAAATTGTTAAAAATGAAATGGAATGCATGAATATCAACATACTTGGCATTAGAGGAGAGGAGATGGACCAGCTTCAGCTACTTTGAATCAGATGATCATATAGTATACTATGCTGTGAATGCAAAAGAGAAGAAGAATGGTGTTCACTCTAGTCAAAAATGCAATTTCAAGTTCTATTATGAAATGCAATGTGGTGAATGGATAATATCCACTCAGGATAATATCCACATGCATACAAGGAAGACCCGTTAACACACCTATTATTCAAATACACACTCCTACATGTAGAGCCAAAGAGGAAGAAATTGAGAATTTTCATTAAATCTAGCAGTCTGAAATTGACCAAACATGCAAACAAAATTCATTAATGATAACTGGTTACTGGAATACAAAAATGGAAAACAGTGAAGAAGGAACAATAGTTGGAACATATGGGTTTGTTTATAAAAATGAGACTGGAAATAGAATAATTTAATTTTGTATTTATAAGAATTTATTTATTGCAAATACTTTTTAAAAGAGACAAAAATGATGACTTTACACATGGACAGCCCTCATGGGCTGGGGCAGATTGTGGATCAGATCATCAATTACTCATATGCTAGTTCAAATTGAGGCCAAAGAAAATGAAAATAAGTCCACAGGAATCAAGATTGATCTTGAATCAATTTCAAGATCGTCTTAAGAATAGGTTTGAGGCACTGAAAACCAATGATCAAAGAACAAATGAGTTGTTGGATGATACTAAATATATCATCCATGAAGAAACCTTTGGTCATTATGAAAATGGAACAGAAAGAAAAAAATTGAAATGGATGGCAGAAGAGACTCTAAAGATTGCACTGGGGCATCGAGAAGCCAAAACAAAAGGAAACCATGTCAAAGTAAAAGAACAGAAGATTTCAAAGGGCAGCTCAGGAGGACAAATATAATAAAGATTATAAAGATAATTAATAAATATAATATATATAAAAGAGTGGCTTTTTGCTGCTTGTGGATGGCAATCCTGATGGGCAAGTGAAGGGAAGTTTTTTAGGACATGTCTTTTGGGGTAATTTGATGTGTATTGTGTATTACTGCTCTTTCCCCCCAAGAGTGGGTGTCTTTGAGTCTTTGCCTAGGGTGGAAGCCTGCTCAAAGGCGTTGGCTTTAAAAATCCTGCACGTGGAGGGGAGGGGACTACCCTCTGGTAAAATTTTTGAATGAATATTCTTTAAATGATATAGCAATCTTTTATCTATTTGTTGAACTGAACAACTTGGTATTGCTGTGATGCTGCACATTGTTCCATAGTCTTGTCAAATACCATAATGGTTACCCATTATGTACAGTGTTTGGATGAGCTTCCAGATTGATTTATGCTGGGAAGCAGTAGTGGCAACCTCTTCCTAAACTAGATGTCTCTGGAAATTCTACAAACTCTTTAAACTCTATAAATGTACAGAAACAATGGGTTATTTGAACAGAGTTCTGTACAGAAATGATGTTAGTCATAGAACAGAGTTTAGATCTTTTGTGCAAAATGTACCTTCAGCTATATTTGACTTGGCAACACTTAACAACTGCTAAGTGAAACTAGTGCTGTTATATCACTTTGTACATCACTCTTTGTCAATATGCAGTATGAAGTAACCTGGGTTGATGTGATGCTGTACCTTTTACCATTGGGGTATCAAATACCAGAATGGTTTCCCAATGTGGAGTGGCATCCACTTCCTAAACCACATGCCTCTGGAAACTCTATGAACTTGGGGAGATAACGATAGTAATGGAAAGGCATTAGGTGTTTTGTTCATAGAGTTGCTATGAGTTGTGTTTAACTCAATGGCAATCAACAACAACATAATAGAATAAATAGAATAGAATAAATAGAAGAATAGAATACAACAGAATAGAATGTGCAGAGAGCTGGCACTGGAAAATAAAAAGGCAAGAACTCACTTTGATGTGAGCATAAATCAAACTCACAATGAGATTCCAGACCCACTAGGAGTGTTGTAATCAAAACAGACAGAGGAGGAGAGGAATTGGCAGAATGTGGAAAAATCTTCATACACTACTTGAGGGGTTTACAAAATGGTGCTGCCACTTTGCGAAAGTGTAGCATTTCCTCAAAAGATTAGTTATCATGTTATTGTTAACAGGTACCATCAAGCTGAGTACACTTCACAGTGACCCTGTGAACAACAGATCTAAACCCTCTCCTATCCTGTGCCATCCTCATCATCTCTGACACACATGAGCCCATTGCTGCAGTCAATGCATCAAGTCATCTCATTAAGGGTCTTTCCTTTTTTTTCACTGATCCTCTACCTGCTTAAGGATGTTTCTTTTCAAGGAATATTATCTCCTAGCAACATGTCCAAAGTATGAGAGATGACGCCTCACTATCCTTGCCTTCAAGAAGCACTCTAGTTGCACATTTTCCAAGACATATTTGTTTCTTCTTTTGGCAGTCCATGGGGCATTCAGTACTATGTCCCTGAAAGCAGATATGCCCAAAGCAATACATTTCCTGACTGCTAGCTGGTATCAAGTGTGTTGATTGTAAATCCAAGTAGGAGGAAATTATTGGCAACCTCCATCCTTTCTCCATTGGTCCAGTGGTAATGACCTTTGTTTTATTAATGTTGAGACAGAAACCACATTGAAGTGTGTAGTCTTTGATCTTTTGCAGCAAGCATTTCAGTGCCTCTTCAGTTTCAAAATGCAAGGTTGTGTCATTCTGTATAATGCAGGTAGTTGGTCTTCCTCCAATCCTGATGCCACATTCTTCTATATAGAATCTAGCTTCCAGCTTCACAAATTATTTGTTCAGCCTACAGATTGAAAAGGTATGGGGAAAGGATATAACCCTGGCACACACTTTTCTTGACTTTAAACCATGCAATTTTTTCTATGTTACATTTGGAAAACACTTCTTGTTCTGGGTATTGATTTTTGATGAGCACAATCAAATTTTCTGGAATTCCTGGTCATTTCAATGCTAGCTTTTGTTTGTTGTGATCCCCACAGTCAAATGCCTTTATCAACAAAACACAGAGAGACAAATACTGGGCAAAAAAACAAACCAACAGATTTTTATAGTCTCTGCTTTCCGCCAGTGTCCTTCTGACATTGGCAGTAATATCCCAGATGCCACTGCCTTTTTTAATCCCAGCTTGTACATCTGGAATATATCAATGTACTGTTCTAACCATTTTTAATGATCTTCAGTGATATTTTGCTTGCATATGATATTAATGCTATTTTAAATATTTTTCATATTCTGTTATATTGGGCCACCTTTCTTGGGAATGGGAACAAATATAGATCTCTACCATCAGTCAGCCAGGCACCTATTCTCTGAATTTCTTGGCATAGACTGGTGAGCACATCCAGGATTGCATCTGTTAGTTGAAACATGTCAATCGGCATGCCATCTATTCCTGGGGCCTTACTTTTTGCCAGTTTCTTCAATTTGAAAACAATTATAAAGGAACTGTAGTCAGAAAGTATAGACTTGGTGACAGAAGTGAGGCTAGAGAGTGAATGACAGAATTTTCTACATTCAGTGATCTATTCATGGAAAATACCTTTCTTTTCCTCAAAAAATGTGAGAGGAAAATATCTTTTTTAAGAAACACAAAAGGTGACTTTACACATGGACCTCACCTGAAGGATTGGAACCAGATTGACTATATCTATGGGAAGAATCACTGGAGAAGAAGTTTAAATTCAGCAGTCAGAACCAGGCCAGGTGCTAATTGTGAAACAGACTACCAATTACTCATGTGCAAATTAAAATGGAAGCTGAAGAAGAATAAAACAAATGCACAAGTACCAAAATACAATCTTGAGTCTAGTCCAACTGAATTTAAAAAAAATCATTAGAACAAGTTTGAGGCAACGAGCACAGTGATCGAAGAGCAGAAGAGCTGTGAGAAGAAATGAAGGATATCATCAACAAAGAGAACAAAAGGCTATTGCAAAGACAGAGGAGAAAAATTAACAAAAATGGATATTAGAATAAACTATGAAGATTGCATTAGAATGTTGAGAAGCCAAGACTAAGGGAAGAGATGCTGAAGAAAAAGAACTGAATAAAAGAGTTCAAAGGGCAGCTTGATAAGACCAAGCAAATTATTGTAAAAAAATAGAGAAAGAGGTACAGTAGAGAACTTAAGAAATCATAACAAGATAGAGAGGATAATGCCAACACAGTACTGGAAAGAATAACAATGCAATCGAAAATATTAAGACTGAAATAGCAGAAGTGTCCTACATGCTTGAAAGACAAAAAAATAGAACAGAAGAGAAGGAGCAGAGAGTCAGTGAGATGGAAGACAAGAACCTCAAAGGAAATATACTAGAAGAAAGATCAGAGATGAGACATAAAGAAAATGAAGAAAACATTAGAATCATGTGGGATGACATAAAAAGAAATAACATACGTATAAATGGAATTCCTGAATATGAGAGGTATAAGGAAATCACTGAGAAAACTGTGGAAGAGGTACTAACATGGAACTTCCCAGGTATTTTGAAGAATGAGGAAATACAGGAAGCTCGGCAAACATGAAATAGACTAGACCCCAAAAGGAAAACATCAAGATATATCATTGCAGTCAAACACTGCAATAAATGATAAAGATGGAATACTGAAAGCAGCATGAGAAAAATAGAGTCACCTACAAATGAAAAAGGATTAGATTATGTTTTGATTTTTCAGCAAAAACAATGTGAGCATGAATACAATGGGATGGCATATACAGAAAATGGAAAGAAAACAATTGTCAGCTGAGGATCCTGTATACAGACAAACTGTCCATCAAATATAAAGGAGAAATCACATCCTTTGTAGAAGAGAAGAAACTTAAGGAATTTGTGAAAAAAAGAACAAATCTACAAGAACTTTTAAGGGAAATCCTTTACATAGAGACATCAAAGGAAGTAGATGGACCATAGTAGTTAACAAAAAAACAACAACAAAAAGAAGCACAGAAAAATGACAATGCTAAAACCTGGCCTGTCAATAATCAAACTTAATGGGAATGAATTAAATGCACCAATCAGTAGGGAAAGGGTATAGGAATTTTTGGTGGCCTCGTGGTCAGGAGTTATGCTACCAACTGCCAGTTGCTCAATGGGAGAAAGATGCGCAGTTTCCTCTCATATGATTTGTTGTTGTTGTTATGTGCCGTTGAGTCACCTGAGAGTCATAGCTATCCTGTGTACAACAGCCCTAAACCCTGCTCTATCACTTGCCAATCTTACTGTCTTCTACACACTTATTCCCATTATCCCAGTGACTGAATCAATCTATCTCATCGAGGGTTTTCTCTCTTGCACTGTCCCTCCACCTTCCCAAGCATGACTTCCCTCTCCAAGGTCTGATCCCACCTTGCACCATGTCCAAAGTATGTCAGACTAAGTTTCAGAATCCTTGCCTCCAAGGAGCAGCCTGGCTTCACCCTCTCTAGGACGAAATTATTCTTCTCAAAGGCATCAATTCTCCTATCATTCCTAGTCATTGCCCAGCTCTTGAATGTTGTTGTTGTTGTTGTTTGGTGCCGTCGAGTCGAAGACAACTCATAGCGACCCTATGAATGAACAGCCTGAGCACAGTTCGTACATAGAGTTTCCGGAGGCAAGCCATTTTGGAAGTGGATGCCGCTCCTGTTTCCAGGCTTGATTTAATCGGGAAGCTCCAGCCAACACTGTCCACCATGGGTACCCATTACCACGATTGGCACGCAATGGATGATTACCCAGCTGAAAAACAGTCAACTTGTAAAACATTACAAAACATAGAGGATCCTGGAGAACATTATATTGAGTGGAAATATCTCAATCACAAAAGGACAAATAATGAATAACATGTTCTTACAAAATATTATGGACATGGGATCTTGTGGGAAGGATAAAAAAAGAGAAGATAGATAATGAACACTGCCTTTGCACTGAATAGCAAGTAATTGTAAAGATTATGGCGTCTATCAGGCACACCTTAGGCTCCAGACTGACATAGTTGCCCCTCAGTACTTTGGAGAGGTCTCTGACAGCAGACTTTCCCAATGCAATTAATCTTGTAATTTCCTGGCTGCTGGATATGATTTACTACATTTAAAAACCTGCTAGAGGATTAGCTAAGAGTTAGTTCTGACCGCATTGTACACGACAACAAATTGTTACAGGAAGCTCTGGTGGTGTGGTGCAAGTCCTGTGTTATTAACCCACAGCAATCCACTGGGTTACTGGGACTGAAAATCTCAGGAGGAAGGAGATTGTCCATCTTTTTCCTGAACAGTGGCTGATGTGCATGGACCACTAACATGGTTAGCCGCCCAACTAGTTACACACTATGCCATAAGAGACCCCCCCATCACTCTTCCTCTTATGTTATCAGGACCTAGCCACTCAGTTCTGACTTACAAAGGCCCCGTGTAAACAGAATGGCATCCCCTCCCTGGTAAAGAAACAACCTCATTATCCAGACGGTCTTTGAATCCACTGCTGCAGCCAATGCCTCATCCATCTCACTGAAGATCCCTCTACTCACTGACCCTTCAACTTATCAAGCATGATGCTTTTCTTCAGGGACTAGCCCCACCTGATAACATGCACAAAGTATATGACAACGGCTTGCCATCCTTGCTTTGAAGGAGCATCCTGATAATTCTTCTCTCAAGACAGATTTGTTGATCGTTTTACTGATGTCTATGGTCTAATCAATATCCTTTATCAGCACCATGATTAGAAGGCTTTGCTGTGTGGCATCTCTCAGTATTTCCATCCTATGGATGACAGAAATGAGGCCCAGACAGGTGACAGGACTTCCTCAGGAGCTCCTGCCAGATCTAAGTCAGCATTTGGTCAGTCTCAGAGCAGGAGAGGGCAGGCCTTCATCCCCTGGGCACAGCTGGTCTGCAGCGTTGTTCCCGCTGCTTGCTCTCTGTTTCCTGCTAACTGCCCTGACTTACTTTCCAGCCTCTCATTCTCAGGCTCTCTTGGCAAACCTTGGGTACCTCAGCGCACGCCCCAAGCCCTGACAGCAAGTTCCAGACTTGTTTTTTCTCAGTCTCACTTCTGGAGATCAGGGCTCTCCTGGCAGTCCTGAAGCCCCCACCTAAGCCTCCTTCTGCTGATCTGAGAGAGGACAGGACAGACTCCACCCCTGTTAGGGTTTAAAAGCTGGCCTACATCCATACAAGGATAAACTGGTGTATTTCTTTGCGGGTATTTTCCTTTTCTGATGGACTCTTACAGACTTTTTACAGTCACAATTTTTTGTAACACTATCCAGAATCATTTAGGCATCATTGTATTTTTTAAAAGGCAAGCTGAGAAGTTTCTACAAAGAGTTCAAAAAGCTTGGGCACAAACACACACACCTCTAGAGCAGGTGTGTGCTTAGACAAAAGAGAAGTTTATCACCACAGTGCATTGCAAAATGAAAGTGAATGAATAATTTATAGAGCTGTGTACAAAAATCCAGATTTTAGAATCATCCTTGGAAAATCTAGTTTCATTACATGAAGCAGTCTCACTGAAGAGTAGATTAGAATTGTACAGCAATGCATCATGAGCACTACCTTTTGTGAGCACCTCAAGACCCACAGAATCACTGCTCCTGCTTACTGAAGGTCATGTGTGAACAGGCCTTGGATCTTTATCTGAAGACTCTAATAACCTGGTGCTACTCTGGCAAGAATCTCAGCATGCCACACTCAGTGGATGCTAGCTCCCAAAGAGCAGTGCCTGGACTGAGATGCAGCTCCCCAGGAGCCTGGGTAGTCTTTGGACTCCTTAGAGTAATGAGGCACACTCGAGGCCCCTTGATGGATTTAAGGGTGATGGGGCTATGGGCCCAGTCCATCCTGTACCTGTGCCTTCCCCAAACTCACCAACAAGCTGACATCACATCAGGTCAGGCATTGGTGTGAGCAGTCCCATGCCTTGTCCACACTCCAGGAGCTGGGCCACCTTTTGTCCTTGAGTCTTTGCCTTGCTGGCAGCTTAGTTCTCTGAAAGTGAGGCAAATGCCAAGCAACCTCCTTTCAGCTGACACTCCAGTGCCCAACCACAGGGACTGAATGGGAGTGGTGACTAATGCTTAGTTGGTCTGGAATGATGCTTCATATTTGGAGAGAAAAACCTCACTGGTAATAATTAGCTCAGACTCAAGCCTCTTTGCTACAGGAACTGAGGCAGAATGGCCACAAGAACCCAGGCTTGCAGAAAATGACTGTCATCCAACACAGGGCAGACTGCTTTAGTATTCTGCTGAATGTGTATGTGTGTGTTAGTGAGCGAGTGTGCGGTGTTCACTCATCATGACACAAAGGCAAAAATAATGGTTGCAGAAAGTAGCCATCTGTCAATTTCTGTATGGATGAATAATTTATGGCAATCACCGTGGTGGTCACTGGCTCAGGGATAACACTCTCAGCATTCTGTGCTGGCAAAGGCTTCATGGTCATCTGCACTTGTTAGTGTTCACTGTGAGGAAAGACAGAAGACTTCATGGCTGAAGACAACATCAAGTGCCCACCTGCCAGCAGCTCTCCAGCTGACTCCAGGAGCACATGGACAACCAGAAGCAGGTCAGAGGCAGAGGGCCTCTGCACTGGTCAGGTACACCAATCGAATAGTACGAACCAATATGTGACTGTTTTCAACTGCACTGAAGACTGAGTAACCAGGTGTTAGATGAAACAACACATCCACTGAGTTACCTGAGGGTTTAGTTGCTGGTTATCAATCTTAACTGAGTGGCTAGCTGAAAGGTTGGGAGTTCAAGTACACCAGAGATGCCTCAGAAGAAAGACTTGGCAATCTATTTCTGAATAAGCCACTGCAAACCCCACAGAGCACAGTCTGTGCTGGCCCATTTGGGGTTGCCATGTGTTGGTGTTAATGCTGCCTACAACCAGTCAGAGCCTACAACCACTGCAGGGCCTTGCTAGTTCTCAGACTCGTGTGCCCTCTGTGGTAAAATGTGCTGCTTGAGTGAAATAATCTTTTGAAAGAAGCCTAAGTTAATTCTTATGATTAGGCTAATGGGCAAAAAGGGTCTAGCACAGGATGTATGTAGATTTTCTCTCACTACCCCTTCCTTCTTCTTTTACCTCTCTCCACACTGCCCACTGCTTCTTCTGCTTTAAAACTTTATGATCTCAGGGATCCTCCAAGTCTCCCATCTTTCAAGACCCAGCTGCCCCTTGAGTCCTAACTGCCTTCCCTGCCCCTCTGCATAACTCCCTTTCATCTGTCTAGAGAAAAGACCACTCTTGTTCAGCACATGCCCTGTGCACTGTGTAATCAGTCCTCACACCTCTCCAGCTATAGCCATCAGTCAGGCCGTGGCCAGCTCCACCTCTGTGCCATGTCTGAGGACTTTGGCCCTGCCAGATGGCCTTTTGCTGTGCTCCTGGGGAAGCTGGGTGGTCAGTGAATCTTGGTTGTCAGGAGTAAGAGGACTGGAGCAGTGGCTTCACATTAGTGGCCACTTGGGTCACCTGGGAGCTGAAGGTTTCCGGGTTGCAGCAGCTCCAGTGTCTTTGCTTCAGGAAAGTAGGCAGGCTTGGTTTCTATAGGTCACTCCACAACCTTACCAAAGCCAACCCTGGAGGGCTTGGGCAGAGGGTTACAGGAACGTCCCTCTCACAGGGTCCTCAGTGAGACCTGGGCTTTGCCCTTAGCTTTCCCAAGATCAAAAAGTCCCCTTTCTCAGACGTACACACAGCCTCATCAGGTTAGTCAAGAGTTTTACTAAAGATTACAGAATGGCAGAATCCATATGTCCCCATATCTCAGTCACACAGTCAATGGCTGAGGGCTCAGCAAGGCCTTAACTCCTTTCCTTCCAGCACCTTCCTTCTGGCCATCCTGGAGACCCCTGTGGGGACCAGCCATTGCCTCAGGAGCCCAGCCTTCTGCTGAGGCCATGGCCTCACCTCCCACAGGGGCCTCCAGCCCGGGTTATGGCCTAATCTCCCACAGCTGCCTGGCCTCCTGTCCCGGCCTCAGCCTCACTTCCCACTGCTTCCTGGCCTCCTGCTCAGTCCATAGCCTCACCTCCCACAGCGGCCTCACCTCCCACAACCGCCTGGCCTCTTACCTAAGCTATGGTCTCTCCTCCCACAGTGACTGGCCTCACCTTCCATAGCAGGCTGGTCTCCCTTCCCAGAGTATCCCAGCCTCCTACTCAGGCCATGGCCTGGCCACCCAGAGTTCAAGCAAAACCAATGTATTTCACAATGTCCATCCTGGCAACACGGCTGTCCTTTCTTTGCAGCCATCAGAAGCTCCCTGGTGACAAGCTGCAGCTGTATGTTGAGGAGAGGTTCGTCCTCAGGACACATGGCACCCTGAAGCTTTGCTCCAGTCCCTGCTGATGCCCTACAAATGCCTTAGACTCTGCTATCTACTAACATCAAGTGACTGTTCAGCCTCTCTTGTGATAAGACATTGTTCTCTATAAGTTAACTTCCTAAACACCTGGTCTGAAGTGAAACCAGTTCTATCAGTTCCTCACTATTTGTGGCAAAAAATGACCTTCTCAAACAAGAAGTAAAGCTATCTGGTAGATGCAGAAATTGAACTGGGAGTTTCTGCTACACAATGCATGTGCACCATCCCATAATAAGTGATGTCTCTTGAATCAGAGGCCGCTGCAAGTGTCCACCTTAAAGACCCAGCTGCATGCACACTTAATTATCATAACCCTATTCCCCATACAGGCCATTTCCCAGAATTCCCTACCTCCCCTTATTAATAAACATGAAACTCCTTATCTAAATCTTTTAACTGAAATAAATCTTTTCTACAATGAGTCGTGAGCTATCATTGCTTCACCCCTCCATGTCTCCTTTTGCAGAATACTTTTAGTTTAGAAAGTATAATTCCTAATAGACTTCCTTGCTCCACAGGAGCTGGACTCCTGTTCAGCTATTCTAACTTAGTAGGAAGAACAGTGCAGACATAAGAATCACACTGGAGAGTGGACAGAAGACATGTAGGGAATAGACCAGCTACAAACCCTTTCAAAAAACACCCACAGAACTACACCCACCCTTCCCAAAGCAGCTTCCCTGCAGTTAAAACCATCACCTCAGCTCACTCAAAGTTCTGAGTTCACTGGGGCACTTGGGAAAAAACCTCTGGATATAATGGGACCACTACAAGGTGGAATCAAGTAGAAGGCAACTCCTGGCAATTTATCACACTACCAAGTCTGCCCTTTCTCCACATATAATAGTCTTACTCGGGACTGACATCAGGGTTGAGGGAAGGCAGAAAAGGAGGTGTATACTGCATTGAAACAGATGAGGGAGAGAAATGTTTAAAAGGGACATACTAAGGAGTATTCTTATCATTACAGAAGTCAAGAGTGAAGGCTGCTTATGGAGTGAACTTTGCAGGAGGGACTGCATAACAATTAAAGAGTTTTTCTTTTTTCTTTTCAAGGAGAAGAGTGAATTGGGGAGGAGGGGGTGGGTGGAGAGAAAAGTGCAACAATGAATGACTGGAAACCCTAAGTCTCTGTAAACTTTCACTAAAATTAATTAAAAAATTGGTTAAAAAATCCTCAAACTCTTTTCTATTTATCTATACTGGTTTTGTAACCTTGGAGTTGTTTATAATTTTTTTTTTAAAGTTTTGTTTCATCTCTTAATCTGATTAAAAAGTGTTTACCACTCACACCTGCCTCTCATTAAATAGAAGGAGACGGGAGTAAATTACTGCCTGATTGCAGACAACTCAGTGCTCACCCGCTGCATTTTCCTCCCGCTCAGTGACTATGGTTCCTGCTATTTACGAAGACCAGCTTACTAGGGAAGAGTTTAGCGTCTGGTAATTCCTGCAGTCAAAATTTAGGTATTGAAGGGGTGGCTAGGCTAGAGAAGTAGGAGTCAGAAGGGGGGGGGGTCCCATTGTATGCAAAATGGTGCACAGCTCCAGCCTGGGCCAGGGTGTTTTGTTCTCAGAACCTGGCTGGTGGTGGGCCACTCTCATGTCCATAAAGTAGTGAAGAGAACGGATGTCTGTTAGATGATAAATAGCAGCTTTAGCTCCTCTTGATAAGAGTGGGCCTTGAACCAGGTCTTAGAGAGCCTGTCACAAATGCTCATGGAATGAATAAGCGATGAGGCAGAATTTGGACAGGCATTATTGAGTAGGAAGTAGGCTAAAGTTTTGGTCAAAGATGAATTGGAATCCTGCATGTCAAAGTTCACCAAGGGCCTGGCACGTCGGAGCTGACTGTTCAGTGCCAGGACCTTCTTGGCAGGGATATTGGAGGTGTGCCAGGCATTCTTAGAATGTGAAAGGCTTGCAGGCCAAAACTTATAGGGTCCTGGGCATGGTGGGAGTGTGGACAGGTGGACTGGCCTAGACACGGGGACTGATGAGAGCAACTGAACCTTCTGCAGTTGAGCACTGGAACACCCCTGGAGTGTCCGCCATGGACTTCCAAAGAACAATAAGTGTGTCCTGGAGGAAGTACAACCAGGGTGCTCCTTAGAGGCAAGGATGGTGAAACCTTGTCTCAAATACTCTGGACATGTTGTCAGGTGAGGCCAGTCCTTAGATAAAGATTTCGTGCTTTGACAGAAAGGGGAAGGGTCAGAGAAAGAGAGGAAGGAAGACCCTGAACGAGCTGGAATGACACAGTGGCTATAACAATGGGCTTTTAGAGTAGTGAGAGAAGATCTTCACCCTGAAACCTATAGCATCCCTTTTCATCAGGAAGTAGCTAAGAGAATACGCCATCCCCTTTTCCTTATGACTCAGGGTGAAGTCTCTCTCAGGGAGGAGTGATAGGGAATGGCAAAGGACACACTGACAAAGGATATTAATCAGAACTGGCTTTGACAAGCACTGTGGCAACGGGACAATTAAAACAGACTTTGAAGGGGGGAAAAAAGAGGAATGAACTGGGGGGGAGGGTAGAGAAAATAGTGCAACAATGAATGAATGGAAACCAAAAACCCCTGTAAATGTTAATGAAAATGAATAAAATTTAATTTAAAAAAACCAATGGGCTTGAGCATATCAGAGATTGTGAGGATGGTGCAGGACAGGGTGGGGTTCGGATTTGTTGTTCACAGAGTCCCTTTGAGTTGTGTGGATTTGGCCACACTCAGTAACAACAGTATCTCCATCTCTCTATACTCTCCATATCCTCCTGACCTGGGATGGGGGTATGTGTGTGTGGAGTAGAAGTGGACAACAAGCACATACTCCTTCAGTCCTCAGTAGGGAAGCAAGGATCCAGCCTGACCTTATGTTTTAATATTCGCTCCTCATTTTAAATAGAGATCCTTTGCATAGGCAATAAAGCACAACTAGACATTCTTCTGGTATTCCTTACTTTCAGCCAGGATACATCTGTTATAAGCAATGATATCCCTTGTTGCCATGGCCTCTTCTAAATCCTGCTTGAACTTGTGGCAATTCCCTATCTGTGTACTGTTCCAGCCATTTTTTAATGATTTTCAGCCAATATATTGCTTGCATGTGATATCAATGCTATTGTTCAATATTTTCTACATTCAGCTGGATCACCCTTCTTGAGAAACGGAACAAATATGGGCCTCTTCCAATCCGTTGGCCAGACAAGGTGTCCTCCAAATTTCCTGTCACGGACTGGTGAGTGCATCCAAGACTGCATCTGTTAATTGAAACAACTCAATTGGTATCCCATTGATTCCTGGGGCCTTATTTTTTGCCAATGTCTTCAATGCAGGATTAGATTGTTCATAGGGTTGCTTCCACTTCCTCTTTCATTACTATTGGTTCCTGTTCATATGGTACTTCCTGGAATTTTTAGTGTGTATTCCCACTATCTTCTTTTGATACTTTCTGGGTCATTCAATATATTGCCCATAGCATCTTTCAACACTGTGATATGAGGCTTAAGTTTGTTTTTCAGTTTTTTCAGCTTGAGAAATGCAGAACGAGTTCTTCCCTTTTTATTCTCCAATCTCTAGCTTTCTGCACATTCCATTATAATACTTTGCTTTGTCCTCCTGAGCTGCCCTTTGAAATCATCTGTTCAGCTGTTTTACTTCAACATGTTTTCCTAAGAATGACAGAAAAAGTAATTGATGCCTTTAAGCTGTGATGTTGGAGAAGCACACTGAACAATCCCATGGATAGCCAAGAGAACGAATAGATATCTCTTGGAGCTAGTACAGCCAGGGTGCGCTCTTTGGAGGCAAGAATGATGAGGCTTTGCCTCACATACTTTGGACATGTTGCTAGGAGGTGCTATTCCTTGGAGAAGGACATGATGCTGGGAAGGGTAGAGGGTCGGTGAAAGAGAAGAAGACACTCAACCAGGTGTACTGACATAGTGACTGCTGCAATGGGCTGTTGTGTGTCAGGAAGTGTGAGGACGGTGCAGGACAGGACTAGGTTCAGATCTTTTGTTCATAGGGTTGCCATGAGCCATACTCAACCTAACAACAACAACATTCCTAGTCCAGATGCTCCAAAGAAACTTCTTGGGGTGCTTGTCTTACTCAGCACAGCCTGCCTAACCTAGAAGGTCCAGTCACAAGGCTAAGTGGGGAAATCAGGAAGGAATAAGTTTGGCCTCAGCAGATGCCCACGGAGCCCAGGTACCTTCATCCTGCCTGCTTCCCTCCCCATCCCTAACCTCCCTGAAGACCACAGTCAGGACTTTATATGCAGGCTGAACATGGAACAGGGAACAAGGTGGGGACACTTGTGTCAGAATATGCCAGACAAGGAGACAGCAGACCGACACTGACTATGCCACAGAGAAGGAGCTGAAGAATTCACTCCTGGTGACTTGCTTTAGTGCGCTAAGGGGGTTTGACTGCATAAACAGGGAAGCTCTTAGGTTTCAGGCCAATTAACACTCAAACTTAGGGAAAGAGGAGGGCATCTCTGTGTGTGTGTGTGTGTTTTATGTGTCCCCTCCAATGGGTTTTCAGAGTCAGTAAATCACGTAAGAGGAGACTGTCCATCTTTCTCCTGCAGCCCAGCAGATGGATCTGAACTGCATGCTTTTGAATTGTCAGTGCAACTCCTGACCAAGCCACCAGAACTCTCAGGAAAGTGGGGATATCTAGTTCTTGTTGTATTACTAACAAAGCTCAGAACATTACACAATTAGCTCCCATGCCAGCATTACAGGACTTGCTTTATTGGGATAATGTGTGCCTTAGGAAGAAGAAGAAAAAAATGAGGGCCAGAGAGCTAGTGTCAGGGCTGAAATCACAGAGTAAAGTGTTGGAATTCAAACTCTATGGACACTACTGTCTCTGTCCAGCCAGCTGCCCCTCAACTTCCAGCATTCTTTGCCCAGAGCTCAAGTGTATGGCTTTGGACTTCAGTCAAGAACTTTTACTTTCCAGCAGTACTCAAGTCTCTAATAAGCCAGAAACAATGGAGCCACATGTGGCAAGGGTGAATAAAGAGAGGAATTAATAGGGCACTTCTGGGATGACAAGACCATGCCTGTGACTGCCACATGAACAGACCAGGCCCTGGTGAACTCAGGACGTTTAGGACCAGCTGTCCATCTATCTAGTGAACAGTAGGATTGGCCTGCACTTCTGCTGGCTATGAGGACAAAGTCCCAGGGCAAGGCTGCTGTGATCTTGTATCTGACCCTCATCAACTTCCAGTCTTCCTCCCCAGTTTCCTGACTGAAGCCATAGGTCCAGAATTCTCCTCCTCCCTTTGACTAAGGAGGATGGCCACTACCCCTGCCCTTTTAATCTCCTTTGAGAAAGCTTTCATTACTTTTACTCTCCACTCAGTGGCCCCTGGCCACTAAGTCTATTAATTCATTAGATATTTATGAAGCACACCAGCCTCAGTACAGGCCTTGGGGCATAGAGCAGAACTCTGGTGCGGGGCATTGCCCTGTCCACTCCATGTCAGAAACCTGGATATTGTTGATCTTAACAAACCCTGGGGAGCACTGCTGGGTGTGTGCCTACAACCAGCAGGGCCTTTTTGGGGTTGCCAGTAGCCTCTGAGGACACAGCTGCACCCCCACGCAATGGCCTCTCTGGGCTCCCAAGTCAGATAGTCCTGGGCTCAAATCTTAATTCTGCAGCATTCCTTCTTGTGTAGCCTTGCAAAATATCCAAGCTCTGAGGCTGTTTCTGCCACTCTAAAAAGGAGATTAAAAAGTCCTGTTGTGGAAATTACTTGGGATACCCTGGGCAGTCTTTCCAAGGTGCTTGCCATACAAACTGGTCTCATTTGCTGGTAAATAGAACACTGTTGTACTCTGATAAATAAAAGACTTCCCTGGCTACTTAGAGAACTGGTCTCAGAGACCACCTGGGCACTCCTGTGGACAGTCTGCCAGGATTCCAGCACCAATTGCCTGCATTTTGTCCACAGACAGGGCTTTCTGGCCCCCAAACCATTGGCTCATGCGCACTGCTCCCTTCATCCAGCCAGAGTGACCAAAGGTCCAATCACACCTATCTGGAAACCTGCCCCCCAGAGCCTGCCTCCATTCAGTGGCAGAGCGACGGGGCCGTCAGCTTCCCAAATTTATGAACTTGGAAACCAAGTCCCACACTGTTGGTAATAGCAAAATCAACCGGATGCAGCTGGCTGTTTTTTCTTTCTTTTTTTAAAAAAACCAACTGACAATATAGGAGTAAGAACTTTGTTTTGATTCGCATCTCTCTTAGAGCTAAGGATTTTGAACATTTCTTCATGTGCTTGTTGGCCATCTGAATGTCTTCTATGGTGAAGTGTCTGTTCATATCCTGTGCCCATTTTTTTATTGGATTATTTACCTTTATCTTGTTGCGGTGCTCAAATATTTTATAAATTCTGGATATAAGTGTCTTATCTGATATGTCATTACCAAATACTTTTTCCCAGTCTGTGACTGCCCTTTTCACTCTGTTGGAGAAGATTTTAAATGTGCATAGGGCTTTGATTCTTAGAAGGTCCCATTCATCTATTTTATCTTCTCCTGGTTGTAGTTTTTTCAGGATACTTGGAAGACTGTTTATATTGTAGATTAGGACTTCTAAGGTTCTTCCAAGCTTTTCTTTAATGAAGTTTATTGTCCTTGGTTTTAGTCCAAGATCCATGATCCACCTTGAGTTGGTTTTTGTGTATGCAGTGAGGTGTGGATCTTGCTTGAGTCTTGCAGATAGTTTTCCAATTTTGCCAATACCATTTATTAAAAAGACTGTCGTTTCCCCACTTAACTGATTTCATCTCCTTGTCAAGAATCAGTTGACTATAGGTAGATGGGCTGATTTCTGCCACCAAGAGATTTTTACCTGCTGCCCCACTTCCTCTGTACCAGTGGCACCACACAGGGTGGCAGTTACAGAGGCCTGAGATGAGGATGGACCTTTTTACATCTGTGGTCTTGCTTGCTGCTAGAATATTGTTCCCTTTTTTCAGAAGAGGAGAGTGAGTTCTTACTGGTAAGGGACCAATACATTCACTCATCTTTGAGAAGACTCATGCCTGACTTCTCTAAAGCCTGAATTCTCCCTTAAATAGACTGATTTAAAAGAATGCTATTCTTACTATTGAGAAAACTTCAGATGGAGGAAAAGGAAGTAAATTTTAGTGTGGTTTCCCCCCCCCCAAAAAAAAGTAGAATAGACTGATCCGCCAGTGGGTTTCCAGAGACAGTAAATCGCATGGGAGGAGCCAAATGAGTGACCTTCACAACCCTCCATACCTACTGTACAAAGCTCCAATAAAATGAAAACAAGGGCAGCAGTATGTATGCTCCTTCCAGAACTGCTCATATTTCCTTTTTCCACCCTGGCTGAGATACTCGTACTCATGCTCATGGCCATATGTTACAATTGTTAACTGCATTTAAATTCTACTTTATTGCCCTTGGTCTGCGATTTTGGGTGTAGTTTATTTTTAAACAAGTTACCATCAGCAGATTCCTATTCCTTTTACTGAACGCAAAAGGGAATTCCAGCCGAGATAAGAGACGAAGAGGCGTTTTTTGAAGGTACCCAGCCTTTCCGGCGTGCTCCTAGGTGGAAGGGAGACTTGAGGGCGGGCACAAGGAATTCCAGCCGAGATAAGAGATGAAGAGGCATTTTTCGAAGGTACCCAGCCTTTCCGGCGGGCCCGAGGGCCGCATAATCCACTCAGGAGTTCTACAGGACACAGCACCTTCCCTTGGAGACAGCTCAACTAAACTCAAGAGACACTGGGAAAAAGGAAAATGTCAGCAGGCGGCGTCTTTGGAATCACAGAAGCCAAGAAAGCTTAAGATACACCTGTCAGATCACGGGTTGGACAATGGAAGATATTTTCTGAAGGGACTTGGTAGATGAGAAGGGTTATCCTGGTGGAGGGTGGAGCTGG
>NW_006400180.1:627335-629275 GCF_000299155.1 Elephantulus edwardii | reverse complement strand
TTTGTTTTCTTGGCAGTCCATGGTACATTCAATTCTCTTCTCCAGCACCACAGCTCAAAGGCAACAATTCTCCTTCTATCCTCCCTAGTCATTGTCCAACTCTCTGATGCATAACAAGTGATTGCAAAAAGCATGGCCTGTATCAGGCAGACCTTAGTCTCCATAGAGTCACCGTTGCTCTTGAGTAGTTATGAGTCTGAATTAGTTAACTCAGCGTATAATGCTCTCCAGTCTCTCCCAAATTATGTAGTATTTTTCAAAATTGTTGCTCTTAAGTGCTGCACAGTATTCCATTGTGTAAATGTACCACAATTTCGCAATCCTTTCCATTGTGGTCGAACATTTGGATTGTTTCCATGTTCTTGTGATGGTGAATAACACTACTCTGAAGACTGGTTTACAGATTTCCTTTTGTGTCCAGTCCTAATTTCCTTGGGGAATAGCTGTGTCTATGCCAATAGCTTGGAACCCTTCCCTATCCTGAGCCAATCACACAGAACTTTGGTTTTTGTGTAAACAGGCAGGGTAAAAATGGAGCATTTTGAAACCTTGATGTGAGTCTGGAGTCTATCCAAGATTTTGAAAGCTGCCTTTCCAATGGTAGTTCCTTTAACCTTGGTGCTGACCTGATCTGTATACTAAAAGACAACATTTCTTTCTGATGGTCAGCCTTGTGCAAAATATCTAATCTATTCCTAAAGAGTCTTTGTCATTATAGAGAAATATATTGATGACATTGGACTTCTAGAGAAATATATGGTTGAAGAAAATAGATTGCCAGCAAAACTAATCCTGTAGCCAGTGCTGGGACAACCCCTGTAATCACATGAATGCTGTATAGCTTTAACCAGTCATGAAATATCACTTATTTGTTAACACAACAAAATCTTGATCCTCAATATTTAATTATCCTGATCATTTTTCAGCAAATCATGAAGTTCTGATGGAACAATGTGGAGTTCTGGTATAGTTCATAGGGCACAGTGCTACTAACCTGAAGAGCCCAGTAAGAATAGCAAAATTCAACAGAGCAGCAAACAACAAATGCTGGCGAGGTTGTGGAGAAAGTGGAACCCTTATTCACTATTAGTGGGAGTGTGAAGTGGTGCAACCACTCTGCAAAGTAGTATGGCACTTTCTCAAAATGTTGGAAATAGGAATACCATTTGACCCAGCAGTTCCACTACTGGGAATATACCCTAAAGAAATTAGAACTGCCACCCAAGCAGATATATGCACACCCATGTTTATTGCTGCATTGTTCACAAGAGCAAAGAGATGGAAGCTACCCAAGTGCTTATCAACAAACAAATGGATAGAGAAGTTGTGGTATACAATGTAATACTATGCAGCACTGAAAAACAAGGAACTCATGAAATATTATATAAAATGGGTGACCCTGGAAGACATTATGCTGAATGAAATATCTCAGTCACAAATGGACAAATATTGCATAATACCACTGTTATAAATTAGGACTGGCATGTGGGTTGGCTGGGACTAAGAAAAGAGGGGATAACAAATGTACACTGCATTGAAACAAATGAAGGAAAGAACTGGTTAAAAGGAATATATGATTAGGTATTATTTGTATGACAACAATCCAGAATAAGAGCTGCATAGTAAATTGGACTGGGTGGGGTGGAGGGAATTGTACAACAATGAAATAATATTTTTTAAGAGAAGAGCAGCTTGGGATGGGGTGGGCAGGGAGGAAAATATGCAAAAGTTAATGAATGGAAATCCAAGTTCTCTATAGATTTTCATTTAAAAAATAATGAAAATACATTCTTTAAAAACAAGCTAGTATACTGTGGATGATCTTCAGCAGAATCTTGCTTGCATGTGAAATCAATGACACTGTTCTGTAGTTTCCACACTCAGTTGGGTCACCTTTCTTTGGAATGGGATCTCTTCCAGTCAGTTGGCCAAGTGGTTGT
>NW_006400180.1:614759-625630 GCF_000299155.1 Elephantulus edwardii | reverse complement strand
GGATAGAGCAGGGTTTAGAGCTGTTGTGCATAGGGTCGCTATGAGTCGGAAACGACTCGATGGCACATAACAACAACAACAACAACAGTATAGTGTGGACTCTTCATACTATTACATTTTCTTCTACATAATTATTTTTTTCTTTTTTTTACCAGGTTATTTACAAAGTTCATGTACATTGTTTTTCATACAGCATCTTTCCCATTTCCCTCACTTCCTCTCTTCCACCCATCAAATTGTGCAACCCTATGATTAACCCTCATATGACCATAACCAACATATTATCAAGAGGTAATCGTGATGAAGGAAGAAGTTCAGGCTACTCTGAAGGAGTTGGCAAAAAATAAAGCCCCAGAAATTGATGGAATATTAGTTGCTGCATTTCAACAAACAAATACTGCCCTGGATGTGCTCACCAGGTTGTGCCAAGAAATCTGGAGGACAGGTACCTGGCCAACTGATTGGAAGAAATCCAGATTTATTCCCGTTTAAAAAAAGTGACCCGACAGAGTGTGGAAATTATCAAACAATATCACTAATATTACATTCTAGCATAATCCTGTTGAAGATTGTCTAGAAATGACTGGAACAATACATTGATAGAGAACTACCAGAAATACAAGCTGGGTTTAGAAGAGGGATGGCACTAGAAACATTATTGCTAATGTCATACGGGTCTTGGCAGAAAGCAAAGAGTACCAGAGGAATGTTTGTCTGTGTTTCATTGACTATACAAAGGCATTTGACTGTGTGGATCACAATAAATTGTGACTTACCTTGAGGGAAATGGGAATCCCGGAATACTTACTATGCTTACACGAAACCTATACTTGGACCAGATAGCAACTGTCAGAACAGAGCAAGGAAACACTGTATGGTTCAAAATCAGGAAGGGAGTGTGTCAGGGCTGCATTTTGTCTCCATACTTTTTCAGTCTATATTAAGAACAGATCAGTTGGGAGGCTGGGCTTTATGAGGAGGAATGTGGCATCAGGATTGGAAGAAGACTTACTGACAACCAACATTATGCAGATGACACATCCTTGCTTACTGACACTGAAGAAGATCTGAAGTGCTTCATGCAGAAGGTCAAAGACTATAGTCTTCAATATGGATTGAAGGTCAACATCAAGAAGACAAACATTCTCACCACTGGGCCAACTGACAACACCATGATAAATGGAGACAAGATTGAGGTTGTTAACATTTACAGCTTGCTTGGCTCCACAGTCAACACTTTTAACACCAGCAGGCAGGAAATAAAAAGATGAATTGTACTGGGGAAAATCTGCAGCCAGGGACCTCTCCAGAGTACTGAAAAGCAACGATATCAGTCTAGAGACTCAGGTACACCTGATCCAGGCCATGGTCTTCGCAATTACTATGCATCAGAAGGCTGGGAAATGACTAAGAATAACAGAAGAATCAATGCCTTCAAGTTGTGGTGCTGGAGAAGAGTCTTGTACATACCATGGACTGCCAAGAAAACAAATAGGTCTGTTTTGGAGAGGGTGAAACCAAATTTCTCCTTGGAGGTTAGAATTTTGAAATTCCATCTCACATACTATGGGCATGTGGCCAGGAGTGACCTGTCCTTAGAGAAGGACATTATGCTTGGAAGGGTGGAGGGAAAGCACAGGAGAGGAAGACCCCAAATGAGATGAATTGATACAGTAACTGGGGCAACGGGATTTGATGTGTCGGAATTAGTGAGACTGGCTTAGGAAAGGGCAGGCATCAGAGTTGTTGTACATAGCATTGCTATGAGTCACAAGTGACTCAATGGCATATAACCACGATGTTAATTTCCACATTCCATTGGATCACTTTTCTTGAGAATGGAAATAAATTGGGATGGAAATAAATTGGGTTCTCTTCCACTCAGGCAGCCAGGTGGCTGTCCTCCAAATTTCCTGGCAGACTAGTGAGCCTGTCCAGGGTTACATCTGTTAAGTTGAAACATGCCAGTTGATATCCTGTCAATTCCTGGAGCCTTACTTTTTGTCAATGCCTTCAACACAGCTTGAACCTCTTCCTTCATTACCATTTGCTATTCCTAGAATGTGATACTTCTATATGGTAATTCCTGAAGTTTTTGGGTTTTGGCCAATTCTTTCTGGTACAATGATGGTGCATTCTCTCTATCTTCCCTTGGTGTTTCCTGTGTCATTAAAGATCTTGTCCATAGCACCTTTCAGTATTGCACATCAAGGCTTGAATTAGGTTTTCAGTTCTTTGAGCTTGAGAAATGCCAAGCAGCTTCCTCTCTTTTTATTCTGACTCCAGTTTTTTGGCACATTTTAAAAAATATTTTGCATTGTTTTCTTGAGCTGCTCTTTGAAATCTTCTGTTCAGCTCCTTTGTCTCTGGTATCTCTTCACTTTGTTATGGCTTCTTGATGCTCTAATGCAATTTTTATAGTTTCTTTTGACTTCCATTTTTGTTTTTCTTTCTCTTTTAACTTCATAATGATGTCTGCTTTCTTCATGGGTGATACCCTTGACATCATTCCACAGCTCTTCTGGTCTTTGATCAGTGGTATTTAATACCTCAAATTTGTTCTTGAGATTATTTTTAAATTCAGATGGATAGATTCAAGGCTGCATTTTGGTTCTTGCAAACTTGTTTTAAATTTTTTCAGTTTCAACCAGAACTTACACATGAGTAATTGATGACTCTGGCCTGGTTTTTATTGCTGATATTGAACTTCTTCAACAATTTCTTCCATAGATGTAATCCATGTGATCCCCATACAGTCTATCAGGTGAGGTTCATTTGTAAAGTCACCCTTTGTGGGTTTTTAAAAAGACATATTTGTTATGAATAAATCATTGAATGCACAATTTTTTTAAAGCCAGGTGTAGTGTAAGGGAGAAACCTACAAGACTTATGTGGATGGGTTTTAATGTGAGGCATGGAGTAGGACTGTTTTTACTTAAATGTAGTGTTTGAGGTGTAGTTGAAAGCCCCTGCACTAGACATTCTTAAAGTCTTCTCCACACTCAAGAATCTAATTGGGCTGAATCTGCAAGTGATGGATTGTTGCTATTGTTATTGTGCAGTAGTATCCACTGTGACTTGTACAGACCCTACAAACAATGGATCTGAACCCTGCCCTATCTTTACCATCTCTGGTATATTTCAACCTATTGCTGCAGTTACAGTGTCAGTGTATCTTATTGAGGGTCTTCCTCTCTTTGATTCATTTCCTTTCAAAGCATGATATCTTTTTCCAAGGACTGGCTCCTCCTGAAAACATGCCTGAAGTTTGAGAAATGAAGCTTCACATCCTTGCCTCCAAGGAACATCCTAATTGTGCTTTCTCTAAGACTTATTTGTTTGTCCTTTTGGCAATCCATGAGCTAGTCAGTATTCTTCCCTAAATACCACATCTCAAAGAGTTCAATGCTTCCTTACTGACAACATGACCAAAGTATGTGAGATAGAGTTTCAAAATCCTTGCCTCCAAGGAGCAGCTTGGTTTCACACTCTCTAAGACAGAACTATTTGTTCTTTTGTCAGTCCACAGTATGTTCAATACTCTTCTCAAGCGCCACCACTCAAAGACATCTATTCTTCTTCTGTTATCCTTAGTCATTATCCAGCTCTCTGATGCATAGCAAGTAATTGTGAAGACCATGACCTGCATCAGGTGCACTTAGTCTCTAAACTGACATAATTGCTTTTTTAGTACTCTTGGTCCTTGACAGCAGATTTTTACAATGGAATTAATATTTTGAATTCCTGACTGCTGGTGGCAAGAGTGTTGATTGTGGAACCAAGCAAGCTGAAATTATTAACAGTCTTAATCTTTTCTCTATCATGATATGACCAATTGGCAAAGTGGTAAAAATCTTTGTTTTCTTGATGTTGTGCTTCATTCTAAAATGAAAGCTGTAGTCTTGTTGGGGGCAGGACATGGGAGGTACTGGAGGGGTAAGGAGAGGGAACTGAGCTGAATGTTGGCAGGGCAGTTGTGGGGGTGGTAACATGACATATACACATTATAAGAAGGGTCATAGATAGCAGATTTTCCCAATGCAATGTGTCTTTTGGTTTCTTGACTACTGATACCAATGATGTTTATTGCAAATCCAAGCAACTTGAAATCACTGACAGGTTCAATCCTTTCTCCATCTATAATGATGTTGCATTTTGGTCCAATGGAGAGGAATTTATTTTCTCACTGGTGAGATGTAACCTATGTTGATCTTCTGAAGCAAGTGTTTTAAGTCCACTTCACTTTCAGCAAGCAAAATTTCATCATCTACAAAAATAGGTATTTTAGTACATCATGCTTGTGAGGGTGGATAGACAGTGCAAGAGAGGAAGACCCTTGATGATATGAATTGATTCAGTGATTGGGGTAATGGGAGTAGGTGTGATAGAGACAATAAGATTGGCACAGGACAGAGCAGGGTTTAGGGCTGTTGTACATAGGGTCACTATGAGTCGCAGATGACTTGACAGTACATAACAACAACAATAGTACCTTGTTGTGTACTGCAGAATCAAAACTAACCCATAGTTGACCCTCTGGTGGGTTTTCAGAGGCAGTTAATTGCATGGGAGGAGGATGCCTGTCCTTCTCCCGTGGAGCATCTGCTGGCATCAAACTGCTTGTTTATAGTACTATAAATTGACATATATCTTAAGAAAAAGAACTTTCTTGTGACCCTAAATTAATTTCCGTTTTCTTATTAAATGAAAACTTCTTTAGGTCTCACTTATGGCTCCTTTGTTGCCTTTTTGTGTTTGCCTCAGCAATTTATGGCCAAAGGTTAACTTTTCTTCAGGCTTATGTATTGGTTGGTTGGTTGGTTGTTGTTAGGTGCCATAATGTCAAGTATGACTCATAGTTACCCTGTGAAAAACAGATCTGAACTTTGCCCTATCCTGTGCCATCCTCACATTTCCTGACATATTAGAGACCATTGCAGCAGTCACCATGTAAATCCAAATGGTTCAGGATTTTCCTCTCCTTCCCCAACCCTCCCCTCTTTCTATCATCATGCCCCTCTCCAAGGAATAGCCCCTCCTAGCAACATGACCAAAGTATACGATGTGAAGCCTTATCATTCTTGCCTCTAAAAAGCACTCCAGCTGCACCCTCTCCAAGACATATCAGTTTGTTCTTCTGACCATCCATGGGATGTTCAGTGTTTTCTCCACTACCACAAAGGTGTCAATTATCCTTCTGTCATTCTTATTCATTGCCCAGTTCTCAGATGCATAGCATAGCAAGTGATCAGAAAGACTATGGCCTGATTCAGACACACCTTATTCCTCAAGAAACATTAATTCTCAATAATTTGGAGAGATCTCTAACTGCCGATTTTCCCAGTGAAACATGTCTCCTTATTTCCTGACTGCTTATACCAAGGGTCTAAATTGTGGATCCAAGCAAGATGAAGCTGTTGACAGTTTCAATCTCTCCATCATGATGATGTTGCCTATTGGTTCAGTGGAAAGAATCTATTGTTTTCCCCTTGATATTGAGATGCAATCCATAGGGAAGGCTTTGTTCCTTGATCTTCCACGACAAGTGCTTCAAATTCTCCTCACTTTCAACAAGCACGGTTGTGTCATATGCATAATGCAGGTTATTGATGAGTCTCCCTCCAGTTCTGATGCCACACTCTTCTTCATAGACTCTAGCTTCTTGGATAATTTGCTCAGCATGTATATTGAATAGGCATGGAGAGAATATAACCCTGACACACTCCCTTCTCAATCCTGGTCCATGTATAGGTCCCACATGAGCATAATTAAGTGCTCTGAGACTCACATTCTTCTCAATGTCAACCACAGCTTGTTATGATCCACAATGAAATGCCTTTGCGTAGTCAATAAAGCACACATAAACATTCTTCTTGCATTCTTTACTTTCAGACAGGATTCATCTAATATCAACAATGATATCCCCGATGCCCTGCTTGAACTTCTGGCAGTTCCCTGTCTATGTACTGTTCCAGCCATTTTTGAATGATCTTCAGCAGAATTTTGCTTGCATGTGATAGTAATGATATTGTTTGATAGTTTCCACATTCAGTTGGATCACCTTTCTTGGGAATA
The DNA here is from genome assembly GCF_000299155.1 of Elephantulus edwardii. NCBI lineage: Eukaryota > Metazoa > Chordata > Mammalia > Macroscelidea > Macroscelididae > Elephantulus > Elephantulus edwardii. Next base: position 619,555 of record NW_006400180.1, on the reverse strand, counting down.
AGAACAAATAATGACCTCTTCCAATCTGTTGGCCCAACAACAGTCCTCCAAATGTTCTGGCATAGATTGGATAGTGCATCCAAGGCTGCATCTATAAACTGAAACAAGTCAATTGATATCCCATAGATTTCCAAGGCCTTATTTTTTGCCAATGCTTTCACTGCAGCTTCCAATTCTTCTTTCATTACAGTGGCTATTTTTCATATGGCACTTCCTGAAACTTTTCAGTGTTGATCCGTTTTTCTTGTATAGTCATTCTGTATATTCCCTCTGTCTTCTTTTGGTGCTTTCTGGATCATTCAATATATTGCCCATAGCATCTTTCAGTATTATAACTTGAGGCTTAAATTTGCTTTTCAGTTCTCTCAGCTTGAGGAGTGCAGAGCAAGTTCTCCCCCTTTTTACTCTCTCATTCTATTATAAACTTTGTTTTGTCCTCCTGGGCTGCCTGTTGAAATCTTCTGTCTGCTCTTTTACTTCAGCATGTTTTTCTTTTGTTTTGACTTCTCAACACTCCAGTGCAATTTTTAGGGTCTCTTTTGCATCCATTTAAATTTTTTCTTTCTCCTTTGTTTTTGTCATAGCATTTTGCTTTCTTCATGGATAATTATGTTTGAGAAGAACATTGTTGTAAGGGTACAGCACTTGTCTGTTAGTTTGTTCTACTGGGATAACTTGGAGTTGCTGTGATCCTGAAAGCTGTGCTGCTGAGTGTCAAATGTCATAAGGGTTAATAATGGCGGACAGGTTTTGGAGGAGTGCCTTTGTTAAGATAGAGTAGGAAGGAGGATGCACCATCTACTTTTTAAAAACATTTTCTTTGAAAACTCTATAAACACTAAAGAAGTGAGGATAATTATAGTAGTGTAGTGGTAGAGCCCAGAGTGGAGACAGTTAAAATGAGGGAAAAAACCCCAACAAACATCATTTAATAATTGGAGCCTGGAATGTACATTAAGTTAGCAGTATGGGGCTGGAATCCAGGTTGGAAGTTGTCTGCAGCAGCCGGATTCTACAGAGGATTGGTTGCTGGTTCTGGTGAGGATTAGGGTGGAATATTTACTGGCCAATGGGTGTGAGTTGATTTGATTCAGCCTCTGATTTAAAAATGCTTTTGGGCCTGAGGCTGGTTTTAATTGGTTTTGGTCAAACATTCTTCTAAGTGGTATAGCACTGGTCTGTCCATTTGCTGTACAGAGGTAACTCATGGGTGTTGTGATGCTAAACACTGTGACACTGATGTGTCAAATGTGATAATGATCACCGATGGTGGACAGTGTTTGGTGAAGCTTCCTGATTAAAGCGAGCTTGGAAGCAGGAGTAACATCCACTTCCCAACCAAATAGCTTGCCTCCGGAAAATCTATGAATGTGGAGAAACGATGAAAGTTTTACAAGTGTTCAGGTCTAGTCATCTACAACTTGATGGCACATAAAAACAACAACTGGAATGTACATAGTTTGAATGTTGAAAAGCTGAAAATTGTTAAAAATTAAATTGAATGCATGAACACCAACATACTAGACATTAGTGAGATGAGACGGACCATCTTTGAACACTTTGAATCTTATAATCATATGGTACACTGTATAGGTAATGAAAAACTGATGAAGAATGGTGTTGCATTCACAGTAAAAAAATCAATTTCAAGTTCTATCCTGAAATACGATGTTGTAAGTGATAGGCTAATATCCATACATATACAAGAAAGACCTGTTAATATGACTATTATTCAAATATATGCTTGTATATTTGGAGCTAAAGAGGGAGAAATTGAGAATTTTTACCAAATCTTGAATCTGAAATTGACTGAACATACAATAAAGATGTGTTCATGATAATTGCTGACTGGAATGCAAAAGTGGGAAATAGTGAAAAAAGAACAGTAGTTAGAAAATATGGGTTTGGTGATAGAAATGTGTATGAAAATAGAATGATTGAATTTTGTGTTTACAACTATTGCAAACGATAAATTACATTGCAAATGTTGTTTGTTGTTGTTATGTGCCATTGGGTCGTTTGCAACTCATAGCGACCCTATGTACAACAGCCCTAAACCGTGCTCTATCCTGTGCCAAACTCATTGCCTCTGACAAACCCATCCCGAGTACCCCAGTCACTGAATCAATCCACCTCATAGAGGGTCTTCCCCTCCTGCTCTGTCCCTCTACTCTACCCAGCATGATGTCCCTCTCTAAAGACCTGTCTCTCCTTACAACATGTCCAAAGTATGTCAGACGAAGCCCCAGAATTCTTGCCTCCAAGGAGCAGCCTGGTTTAATCCTCTCTATGATGAATCTGTTTGTTTTCTTGGCAGTCCATGGTACATTCAATACTCTTCTCCAGCACCACAGCTCAAAGGCGTTCACATTGCAAATACCTTTTAAAAATTAATTTCAATGACCATTAACAGAGATTTCAGATTTCCATTCATTCATTGTTGCACTTTTCTCCCCGCCCAAACCACTCCCACCGACAGTTCACTCTTCTCTTTGAAAAGCAAAAGAAAAACTCCTTCACTGGTATCCAATCCCCCTGCACCCCTACCCGTACCCCGAGTATACTCCACTCAGCATCCCTCATTCAGAACTCTTATGATAATCATAATGCCCTAAAACATATTGCTTTTAAATTATTCTCTCCCTCATCAGCTTCAATACAGTATATATCATTTATCGAGTTTTACTCAGTCTTACCCCCATTCTGATGTCAGCCTCATTCTACAACAGTGGCACCATACAATATTTATCCTTTTGTGACTTAGATGTTTCACTCAGCATAATGTCCTCCAGGGTCACCAATTTTGAGTAATATTGCAGGAGTTCCTTGTTTTTCAATGCAGTGTAGTATTCAATTGTGTGACTATAACACAGTTCATCTATCCATTAGTTTGTTGATGGGCACTTGGGTTGTTTCCAACTCCATGTTATTGGGAACAAAGCTTCAATAAACATGGTTGTGCGTATATCTGCTTGGATGTTGGTTATAGTCTCTTAATGGTATGTTCATAGTAGTGGAATTGCTGGGTGAAATGGTATCTCTATTTGAAACTTTTTGAGAAAGCACCACACCACCTTCCACAGTGGTTGCACCATTTTACACTGCCACCAACAGTGAGTAAGGGTTCCAATCTCTCCACAACCTTGCAGCATTTGTTGCTGTTCTGTTAAATTTTACTATTTTGACTGGGGTGAGATGATATCTCATAGTTGTTTTGATTTGCATTTCTTTCAGAGCTAGGGAGTTTGAACATTTCTTCATGTGCTTGTTGGCCATCAGAATGTCTTCTTTGTTGAAGTGTCTGTTCATATCCTGTGCCTATTTTTCAACTGGATTCTTTACATTTATCTTGTTGTGGTGCTCAAGTATTTTATAAATTCTGGGTTTATAAATTCCCTTATCTGATATGTCATTACCAAACACTTCTTCCCAGTCTGTGACTGCCCTTTTCACTCTGTTGGAGAAGATTTTAAATGTGCATAGGGATTTGATTCTTAGAAGATCCCATTCATCTATTTTATCTTCTCCTAGTTGCAGATTTTTCAGGACACTTGGAAAACTGTTTGTGTTGTGGATTAGGACTATTAAACTTCTTCCAAGCTTTTTAAAAATGAAGTTTATAGTCCTTGGTTTTAGTCCTAGATCCATGATCCACCTTGAGTTGGTTTTGTATATGGAGCGAGGTGTGGATCTTACTTAAGTCTAATGCAAATAGTTTTCCTATTTTGCCAACACCATTTGTTAAAAAGGTGGTCGTTTCCCCACATAACTGATTTCATCTCCTTGTCAAAAATCAGTTGACCACAAAGAGATGGGCTGATTTCCAAGTTCTCATTCTCTTCTATTCCATTAATCTATGTGTATGTGACGGTACCAGTACCATGCTGTCTTAACCACTGCAGTAGTGTAGTAGGATTTTAAATCAGGGAGTGAGATGCCTCCTAACTTTTTTTCTACTTTTAAGGAGTGCTTTGCTTATTAAGGGCTTCTTTCCATTCCAAATGAAACTGGAGATTACCTTTTCCATATCCTTGAAGAATGGGATTGGTATTTTTATTGGGATTGCATTGAATGTGTAAATTGTCTTTGGTAGTATTGGCATTTTCACAATATTGACTCTTACTATCCATGAGCAAGGGATAGCCTTCCACTTCTCCAGGTCTCTTTTTGTTTCTTGTAGTAATGTTCTGTATTTTTCTTTGAATAGATCCTTTGTGCTTCTAGTTATATTTATTCCAAAATATTTTATCTTATGATTAGCTATTTTGAAGGGTATTGTTTTTCTTAGCTCCAGCTCTGTATTTTCTTTGTCACTGTAGAGAAATCCAACTGATTTTTGTATCTTGATATTGCATCCTATTACTTTGCTGAATTTGTCAACTATGTCCAATAGTTTTCTTGTGTGAGTCTTCAGGGTTTTCTAGGTATACTATCATATCATCTGCATTGAGAGATAATTTTACCTCCTCTTTGCCAATTTGGATACATTTTATATCATTTTCTTGTCTTACTGCTATTGCTAAGACGTCCAAAACAATATTGAATAAGAGTGGTGATAGTGGGTATCCTTGCCTAGTTCCTGTTCTTAAATGGAATGCCTTTAACCTCTCTCCATTGAGAACAATGTTGGCTCTCAGGTTTGCATAAATACTTTTTACTATGTTGAAGAAATTCCCCTCTAATCCTATTTTGTTGAGTGTCTTAATCAGGAAAGGGTGCTGAATTTTGTCAAAGGCTTTTTTTTTTAATTTAGGGTGTTTGTTTTTCATTTCAATGAACATCTACAGAGATTTTGG
>NW_006400180.1:612394-613883 GCF_000299155.1 Elephantulus edwardii | reverse complement strand
GATTATTCTCCTTTATCTTGTTGTGGTGCTCGAGTATTTTATAAATTCTAGATATAAGTCCCTTGTCTGAAATGTCATTACCAAAACCTTTTTCCCAGTCTGTGGCTTCCCTTTGTCAAAGGCCTTTTCTGCATCAATTGATAGGATCTTGTGGTTCTTGTTCTTTGCTTTTTTAATGTGATGAATTACATTGATTGGTTTTCTTATGTTGAACCATCCTTGCATAGCTGTTGTGAATCCCACTTGGTCATGGTGAATTATTTCTTTGATATAGCATTGGATTCTATTGGCCAGTATTTTATTTAGGATTTTTGCATCTATTTTCATGAAAGATATTGTCCTATAGTTTTCTATTTTGGTGGTCTCCTTTTCTGGCTTTGATATCAAGAATATGTTTGCTCTGGAGAATGAGCCTGGGAGAATTCCATCTTTTTCCGATTTTCTGAAATAGTTTATGTAGAATTGGTGACAATTCTTCTCTGAATGTTTGAAAAAATTCACTTTTAAAACCATCTGGTCTATGCAGAAGAAAACCCTAAAGACTCAGCAAGAAAACTATTGGATGTAGTTGACCAATTCAGCAAAGTAATAGGATACAAGATCAAGATACAAAAAATCAGTTGGATTTCTCTACAGTGAGAAAGAGAATACAGAGCTGGAGCTAAGAAAAGCAATACCCTTCACAATAGCTAATCACAAGGTAAATTATTTTGGAGTAAATATAATTAGAAGCACAAAGGATCTATTCAAAGAAAATTACAAAACATTACTACAAGAAACAAAAAGAGACCTGGAGAAGTGGAAAAATATCCCTTGCTCATGGATGGGAAGACTCAATAATGTGAAAATGCCACTACTGCCGAAGGGAATTTACACGTTCAATGCAATCCCAATAAAAATACCAATCCCATTCTTGAAGGAGATGGAAAAGGTAATCTCCAGTTTCATTTGAAGTGGAAAGAAGCCCTGAATAAGCAAAGCACTCCTCAAAAAGAGAGAAAATATAGGAGGCATCTCAACCCCTGATTTCAAATCCTACTACAATGCCGTGGTGGTTAAGACAGCATGGTACTGGTACAATGACAGATGCATACATCAATGTAATAGAATTGAGAGCTCAGAAATCAGCTCATATACATATGGTCACCTGATTTTTGACAAGGAAATGAAATCAGTTAAGTGGGGAAACGACAGCCTTTTTAACAAATGGCGCTGGCAAAATTGGAAAAATATCTGCAGAAGACTCAAACAAGATTCACACCTCACTCCATATACAAAAACCAACTCAAGGTGGATCATGGATCTAGGACTAAAACCAAGGACAATAAACTTCATTAAAGAAAAGCTTGGAAGAATTCTAGTAGTCCTAATCCAGAACATAAACAGTCTTCCAAGTATCCTGAAAAATCTACAACCAGGAGAAGATAAAATAGATGAATGGGACCTTTTAAGAATCAAATCCCTATGCACATCCAAAAACTTCTCCAAC
>NW_006400180.1:581058-581452 GCF_000299155.1 Elephantulus edwardii | reverse complement strand
TTCCCCACCTGTGGGCACTCCCTTAGGTGCTCTCCTAGAGAATCAGCAATGCCCCAGTAAACCCAGATAAGATCCTACTGGCCTTTCTTCTGTTAGGTTAGTTCTACAACAGCTTGGTTGATAGCTCCAGGTGATGGCTGGATCCGTGGTGGTGCCCTGAGGTCACCGGGCTGTGGTGGGGGCTGACGTGCATGGTTGTGGAGCTGGAAGGGGAACGGGGAAAGGGGAGGAAAGCAAGGGACTAGGGGGAACCTAAGGAACGCAGGGCTTGGACACTACCACCAAGAGGTGTGGGCGGGGCTTGGGTGCTGCTGGTTGTTTATGCAGCAGCACCCTGTGTGTCAGGGGTCACACAGGTGTCGGCTGCAGGGGGTTCCCACTGTGGCGGGTAGTC
>NW_006400180.1:567561-579052 GCF_000299155.1 Elephantulus edwardii | reverse complement strand
TACCCAGTCATGTTCAAGCAAGGTGTTGTTCAGCTTCCAAATGTATGGGTTTATTTTTTTTCCTCCTTTCTCGTCCTATTATTAATTTCTAATTTTGTGGCATTATGGTCTGACAAGATGGTTTGTATCATTTCTATGTTTTTTAATTTATTGATGCTGCCTTGTGACGTAGAATGTGATCTATTCTAGAGAATGGTCCATGCACTTTGGAAAAGAAGCTATACTGTGCTTTTGGGGGGGGTGCATTATTGTATAGATATCTATGAGGTCAAGTTGGTTTATTGTGTGATTTAATTCTTCAATATCTCCATTGAGTTTTTTTCTGGTAGTTCTATCTTTTCTTGAGGGTTGTGTATTGAAGTCTCCCAGCACTATAGTAGTATTGTCTATTTCCTTTTTTGGTTTTGTTAATGTTTGTTGTATGTATTTTGCTGGTCTTTCATTTGGTGCATTGATATTTATTATTGTTATGTCCTCTTGTTCCATTGACCCTTTCAGCATTATGTAGTGACTTTCCTTGTCCTCTGTGATGGTTTTTACATTGATATTTATTTTATGAGTGACTAATATGGCTACGCCTGCATTTTTCTGTTTGCCATTTGCTTGGTATATTTTTCCCCACCTTTTATTTTTAGCCTGTCTTTATCTCCATTTTTGAGATATGTCTTTTGTAGATAACATGTTGATGGATTTTTTTTTAATCCAATCTCCTACTCTTTTTCTCTTCAGCGGTGCATTTAAACAATTCATGTTCAGTGTGACTATTGAGAGGCTATGTTTTATTGTTATCATTGTGTCGAGTTCTTTTTGGTGTTGTTGCTGGTTACTTTTGACCATGGAGCTTTCTGTGGTATGTTTGTAAGAAGGACATCTTTGAGTCTCTCCTGCAATGCTGGTCTTGTTTTTACAATCTCTCTTTGGTTCTGCTTTTCTGGGAATATCTTGATCTGTCCTTTGTATTTGATGGATCATTTTGCTGGGTACAGTATTCTTGGTTGACAGTTGTGTTCTTTGAGTGTTTGATATATGTCCTTCCACTCTCTTCTTGCCTGCATGGTTTTGGCTGAGAAATCGGCATTTAATCTTATCTGTTCTCCCTTGTAGGTTACTCTTTGTTTCTCACTTGCTGCTTTCAGGATTCTCTCCTTATCTTTGGTTCTGGCAAATTGAACTATGACATGCCTTGATGTTTTTCTTTTGGGGTCGAATCTATATGGTGTTCGCTGAGCTCCCTGAATACATATTCTCTCATTCTTCATTATGCCTGGGAAGTTTTCCTCTAGTAATTCTTCCACAACTTTTTAGTGCCTTTACTTGCTTCTTCCTTTTCTGGGATTGCAATGATGCGCATGTTATTTTTCTTGATGTTGTCCCACGTTATTCTTAGGTTTTCTTCTTTTTCCTTCTTTTTTGAGTCTGCTTTTTGCTCTAGCAGATCAGTGGTGACAATTTTGTCTTCAATTTCACTGAGTCTGTGTTCCAACTCATCAACTGTGCTCACATGTCCTTCCATCATGTTGATGGCCTCTGAAACATTGGACCTTATATTTTGATTGTTGGATTCTTGTTTTTCCAGTGCCGTTAATTCCTGATTTGTTTTCTCTGCAATGTTCTGCATTCTTTTTTTGAGTTCCTCCTGGTCTTTGCTTCTAGTATCCTGTAATTCATCAAGTTTTTCTTTCATCCATTGGATATATTCAGTCACTCCTCTTCTCATATCTGTGTCAGAATATTCCATGAAACTTTCTGGGTTCAGGGAATCCACTGCTACTATGTTGCCCTTTGTGAGTGACATCTTGCTTTTCTCTTGTGTATTGTGTGGGATATTTGCTTTCTTCGAGACATTGATATGTTCTTGATCTGAAGACAATGCTCGTGAGATCAGTTGGGCAGCTACTGAACTTGTGCGTTTCTCTGAATTTGTGCCTTCAGAGAAATGTCAGTTCAAAGCCTGCTAGGGCAATCTCTTGTTGGTCCGACATGTCAAGGTGCTCCCAATTAAAGGCAAATTGTGTGCCCAGACGTGTAGGCACTGGTGTGGAGCCAAATGGGGTGAGGCAGGCAAAGGGTTGGGGTGATCACAAGGTTAGGTCAAACACTTGGGGGACCTTGTTCAAACCTCTGCTGTCTCAGTGTGCTCACGATTTGGGTCCCTACTCAAATTCTTGCTGTCTGTTTCCTACCCAATGATTTTGTCAGTGTTCCCTGCCTGGTGCCACTTACTCAGGTGCCCTCACACAACAACCCATGCTCCAGCAGAATCCTGGGTCTGACAGGATCTGAAAAGTCCAGGTCAAATTCCCACTGACCCACTAGCCTCTGGCCGGTCTGCAGAGTTCACAGAAGCTAGCTGGCTGGCTCCTTTTGGGCAGTTTGTGTAGCCCAAGAGATCTTGGCCAAATTCCCCACCAGTAGGCACGCCTTTAGGTGTTCTCCCAGGTAATTAGCAATGCCCCAGTAAACCCAGCCTGGATCCTACCGGCCTTTTTCCTGCCAGATTAGTTCCACAGCAGCTTGGCTTATAACTCTGGGTGATGGCTGGATCTGTGGAGGTGCCCTGAGGTCACAGAGCTATGACGTGCTCTGAGGTGTGTGGTTGTGGCACTGCAAGGAGGGGCGGGAGAAGGGGGGGAAAGCAAGGGACTAGGTGTGCAAAGGAGCACAGGGCTTGGACACTACCACCAAGAGGTAGGGGACATGGTTTGGGCACTGCTGGGGGTTTATGTAGTAGCACCCTGTGTGATGGGGGTCTGGGGGCCACACAGGCATGGGCTTCAGGGGTGTCACCCAGTGGCGGGTAGTTGTCGCTCCTCTGGGGTCACTCGTTGTTCGCTCCTTTGGAGTTCCACGGTGGCTGGCAGATTGTTGCTCTTCCTGGGTTTCTTCGTGGGCGCAGGTGTACCAGTTCCTGATTCATCTCTTATTCAGATTATTTGTGCCTTCTCCTTCTTTTCTTTTGTGAGTTTTGCTAATGGTTTGCCAATTTTATTGACCTTTTCAGAGAACCAACTTCTAGTTTTGTTGATAGTTTCAATTGTTTTTTGGTTCTCTGTTACATTTATCTCTGCTCTAATTTTTATAATTTCAGGGGGTTTTTTAGAGGGTGTTGGGGTTTCTTGCTGTTCTTTGTCAATTTGATGGAGATATTGGGTTAGCAAGTCAATAGTCATTTTTTCCTGCCTTTTGATGTGTTTGCCATTTGTTATAAATTGACCTCTGATTACTGCTTTGTCTGTTCCAAGAGGTTTTGGTAAGTAGTGTTTTCATTGTCATTTTTTTTTCAAGAAACTTTTTAATTTCATTTTGTATTCCTTCTTGTACACAGTCGTCTTCAAGCAAGTTGTTGTTCAGCTTCCAAATGCATAATTTTTTCTCCTTCATTATCTTGTTATTGATTTCCAATTTTGTGGTGTTGTGTTTTGAGAAGATACTTTCTATGATGTCTCTGTTTTTGAATTTGTTGATGCTTACCTTGTGACCTAGAATGTGGTCTATTCTGGAGAACCTTCCATGCACATTGGAAAATAAGGTATATTGTGCTTTTTTTGGGTGCGTTAGCCTATAAATATCTATGAGATCGAGTTAGTTTATTGTGTGGTTTAATTCTTCAGTGTCTTTGTTGAGTTTCTTTTTGGTAGTTCTATCTTTTCTTGAAAGGGATGTATTGAAGTGTCCATGTTCTATAGTAGTGTTGTCTATTTCCTTTTTTCAATTTTGTTAATGTGTGTTTTATATATTTTGCAGGTCTTTCATTTGGTGCATAGATATTTGATATTGTTATATCATCTTAGTGACCTTCTTTTTCCTTTGTGACGGCTTTTGCATTGAAGTTTATTTTATCAGAGATTAGTATTGCTACTCCTGCTTTTTTTTTTTTTTTTTGTTGCTTTTTGCTTGGTATATTTTCCCCCATCCTTTTATTTTTACTTTTTCTTTATCTTCATTTTTCAGATGCATCTCTTATAGACAACATATTGATGGATTTTGGGTTTTTATCCAATGTGCTACTCTTTTTCTCTTCAGTGGTGCATGTAAACCATTCACGTTCAGTGTAATTATTGAGAGGTAGGGTTTTATTCCTATTATTTCTTTAAATTCTTTTTGGTGTTTTTGCTAGTTACTTTGTTCTATCCTAGTTTCTGTGGCATCTCTGTCTTTAGGATGTCTCTCAGTGTTTCCTGTAAGGCTGGTATTGTTTTTTTATGAACTCCCTTAGGTTCTGTATTTCTGGGAATATTTTGATCTCTCCTTCATATCTGATGGACAGTTTTGCTGGGTACAGTATTCTTGGTTGACAGTTGGGTTCTTTGAGTGTTCGATATGTGTAACTCCACTATCTTCTTGCTTGCATGGTTTCTGCTGAGAAATCAGTACTTAATCTTATCTGTTCTCCCTTATTGATTACTCTTTGTTTCTCTCTTTATTTCAGTATTCTCTCCTTATCTTTGGTTCTAGCGAATTTGACAATGATATGCCTTGGTGTTTTTCTTTTAGGGTATTCTATATGGTGTTCACTCAACTTCTTGAATATATTTTCTGTCATCCTTCATTATTCCTGGAATATTTTCCTCTAGTAATTCTTTCACAACTTTTTCAGTGCCTTTACTTGTTTCTTCTCATTCTGGGATTCCAATGATGCGAATGTTATTTCTTTTAATGGTATCCCACATTATTCTTAAGTTTTCTTCTGTTTCCTTCTTTTTGGATTCTGCTTTTTTTCTTGGTCAGATCTGTGGCGACAATTCTATCTTTTATTTCATGGATTCTTTTTTCCCATCTCTTCACCTCTATTCATATGTCCCTCCATAATGTTGACAGCATCAGAAACCTTAGATTTCATATTTTGGATCATGGTTTCTTGTTTGTCCACTGCCTCTAATGCCTCGTTTGTTTTCTCTGAATTGCTTTGGTGTTGTTTTTTTTTTATAAGCTCCTCCTGATTTTTTACTGTAATGTCCTGTAATTCTTCAATTTTGTTTTTCATCCATTGAAAATATTCAATCTTTTTTATTTTTTTAATTCTGCATCAGAAAGTTCCATCAGACTTTCTGGCTTCAGGAAATCCATTGCTACTGTGTCATTTTGAGGGGAGATATCTTGTTTTGGGCTTGCGTGGTGAGTGAGGTACCCTGCTTCTTTCAAGACATTGACGTGGAAGAATTTTTGAAAACTGAGGTAATAGCTGGTTCTTGGTTTGACGTCACTTCTCCTCTGGTGAGATGCTCAGGACCTCCCTGTTGCTTGAGTTAGTGGGACCAACGTGGTCAGGCCAGACAGCAGTTTGTTGTCCAAAGAAACTTAATCTTCAATGTTAGACAACTTTTTCGGGGGAGGTTGATAAATTCTATAATTTGGTCTTTGCATTTTTAAATTCCTGGACCAAGGGCTGAAGGCCTGAGGGTCCAAAAATTCAAAGCTGGGTGGGGGGCAGCAATCTTCCGGGGGTACCTTGGTAGCTTTGGTACCTGCCAGGTGCAGGTCAAAGGTCCAGAGGTGTGTCCCATGTCCAAAACCACTCTCTCTCTCTACTACGCCTGTGAGGTCCTCACACCAACCCCAAAATTCAAAGCTGGTGAGGGGCACAAAGGTTTGTGGGGTGGGGAGGTGTAGCCTTGGTACCTGCACAAATATGTTTTTTAAACAGACACAAATGATCTCACCTGATGGGCTTCAGAGGAATCAGTTTTTCTACATTTGTGGAATAAATCGTTTGAGAAACTCAATATTGGCAGTCAAAAGTAGGCCAGGGGCAGACTGTGGGTCAGACCATCAATTACTTATCTGCAAGTTCAAATTGAAGTCAAAGAAAATTGAAACAAGTCCATGGGAACCAAGATATGATCTGGAATCAATTCCATCTGAATTTCAAGATCATCTTAGGAATAGGTTTATGTATTGTTAGTGATATTAATAAAAGCTTGTCTCCCAATAAAAAATTTCTCATGGCCTCTGAAATCAGATAAGACCAGGTCAACATGTCTATGATGGGACTACGAGACTGCTCCAGACAGATTGGGATATTGTAAAAATTCCACAAAGCCTGTGCATGTGTACTTCTCCTGTATAATATCCCCATGCCTTGACAAGCTCATACCCTCTGTTTCCTATACAAACTCACTGAAAACTGATTCTTTCCATGTTAGAACTACCTCACAGCTGACCCTTCAACGGGTTTTTAGAGGCTATAAACCATACAGTGGGTGGCTTTCCTAGTTAAAAATGAGGGTGGAGATAGAATGATAGAATTATATACAATCAATGTTATATTCATTGCAAATACCTTTTTATAAAAAAACATAAACGTAAACTGTACACATGGATTTTACCTAGTGGTATACATAGAAATCAGATAGATTAAATCTGTGGAAAGAATCTTTTGAGAAGCTCAATATCAGCTGTGAAAACTAGGCCAGGTGCTGGTTATGGAACAGACTACGAGAACAAACAAGTTTGGAGAGGGTGAAGCCAGGTTTCTGAATCCAAGGATTCTGAAGCTTCGTCTGTCATACTGTTGGACATGTTGCAAGGAGGGACCAGTCCTTGGAGAGGGACGTCATGCTTAGGAGGGTGAGGGACAGTGTAAGAGAGGAAGACCTTCGTAAAGATGGATTGACTCTGTGACTGGGGTAAAGGGGGTGGGTGTGTCAGAGACAATAAGGTTGGCTCAGGATAGAGGAGGATTCAGAGCTGTTGTTCATAGCGTCACAGTAAGTCACAAGCAACTTGATGGCACTTAAAAATAACAACAACAAACCAAACAAGAGAAGATTCTCCATCTTTCTCCTTTGGAGCTGCAGCTGGATTTGAACCACCAAGAGAGGGGCTACCTATGGGTTAACAGTGTATTGTCCTATATACTAAACCACTAGAGCTCTGTGTCTCATATATTATTGTTGTGTGCCAGCAAGTCTAAATCAACCCATAGCTGACCTTCCAGCAGGTTTTCAGAAGGAGAAAATCTCACAGGAGGAGCTTGTCCATGTTTCTCCTGCAAAGCAGCTGTTGGCTTGAAACTGTGCACCTTTGGATTGGTAGAACAATTCTTTAGCACTTGGCCACCAGAGATCCCTTAGTCAAAAAGAATTAAGGTTAAAAATGATCATAAATTCTGGTGGTAGCAGTCAAATATAGTGGTATACAGTAAGCCCAGAAACACAGGTAGAGATCTCAGCCTCTTTAACAGTTTTTATTCCTGCAGCAGGGTCCAGGTCCTTTTAACATAGGAGCTTTGGGGACTTCTCTATTTTAGAACACGATCACTGACTCTTGGTAAATGTTCAATAAATACTTATTGAAAGAGTGAGTTAATGCACAAAAGCTCATTGTTTGGGTCCTTAATATCCATTTTAGCTACTGGGAGTTATTATTGCCCTTTTACTTAACCTTCCTTGTCCAAAATGAGCCACACTCTAGGTAACTGGGTTGAGATTTTTCTTGCTGTAAGGGAATGGATAACCTTACATTCAGAGATTTTAGAAGATAATCCTGAAGTTGTTGTTGTTGTTATGTGCTGTTGAGTTGTAAGTGATGATTCATAGCGACCCTATGTACAACAGCCCTAAACCTTGCTCTATCGTGTGCCAACCATATTTTCTCTGATGCACCTACCCCCATAATCCTAGTCACTGAATCAATCCATCTCATCAAGGGTCTTCCTCTCTTGTGCTATCCGTCCACCATCCCAAGCATGATGTCTCTCAGCAAGAACTGGTCCCTCCTCGCAGCATGTCCAAAGTATTCAGATGAAGCTTTAGCAGCCTGGTTTCACCCTCTCTAAGATGACTCTGTTTGTTCTCTTAGCAGTCCATATTCAATACTCCAGCACTACAGCTCAAAAGCATCAATTCTCCTTCTGTCATTCCCTAGTCATTGTCCAACTTTCTGACACAAAGTAAGTAATTGTGAACACTGTGGCCTGGATTAGGCACTCCTTAGTTTCCAGACTGACATTGTTGCTCTCCAGTACTTTGCTGTCCCTGACAGCAGGCTTTCCCAATATAATTCATATTTTAATGTCCTTGATGCTGGTGCCAGGAGTGTTGATTGTGGAGCCAAGCAAACTGAAGCTGTTAACAATCTCAATCTCTTTATCATCGATCATGAATGCTGCCAATCAGCCCAGTGGTGAGAATCTTTGTTTTCTTGATATTGAGCTTCAATCCATATTGAAAGCTGTAGTCCTTGAACTTCTACAGCAAGTGCTTCTGGTATTCCTCAGTTTCAGCCAGCAGAATTGTGTCATCTACATAACACAGATTGTTGAAGAGTTTTCCTCCAACCCTAATGCGACATTTCTCTTCATAGACCCTAGTCTCCTGGATAATCTGTTCTGCATATAGATTGAAAAGCTGTGGAGATAAGATACATCCTTGGAGTACACCTTTTCTAATTTTGAACCCTGCAGTGTTTCTTTGTTTTGTTCTGATGACTGCCTCCAGGCCCAAGTATATGTTTTGCGTAAGCACGGTCAAGTGTTATGGGATTCCCATTCTTCTCAGAGTTAGCCACAGTTTGTTGTGATCCACACATTTCAGTCCTGAAGAGGGACATGAAATAAACCCTAGTTTGGGGGAAGGGATCCTCTTTGGGTCCAATGAGCACTGACTTGGGTGATCAAGTATGAAGACTATTGAAAATTCTCTCCATCACTAATACTATTGAAGATTCTCTCTAATACTATTGAAGTATTAGTTGTACCCTCTCATCTTCCATCTCAACCCATACTCCAGCCTCCAGTCCCAGTGAATCTTCTGTAAATAGTCCCAGTGAATCTTCTGTAAATAGGTCCACACAGAGTCAGGGTTTTTGACCTTAATAAAAATATAAACTATCATAGCTTTAGTTCTCCAAAGAAACACAACTTGTTGTGAAGATATATTAATTCTCATTCCCCCCCCCTCTCTCTCTCTCCCACACACACACACCCCCCCTCTGATGCTGTAGTCCTTAATGTGCTGTGCTGATTACCAAAAAGCTTCATGTCTTAAGCACTTCAAACATACTAGCAGCTCCACAGGAGAAAGAGGAGAAATCTCTTGTTAAGATGTACAGCCTTAGAAATGCAATGGTGGGACACTGGGAGCTGAATTGGCTTGATAGCAATGAGTTTCTTGTTTGGATTATGTGTGTGTGTGTGTGTGTGTGTGTGTGTATGTGTGTGTGTATCAGCAGATAGATAGAGATTGATTTATTTTAAGGGAAAGGCTCACACAATTCCTCTTCTTGCTGTTGTTAGTTTCTTTTCCATCAAATATGACTCATAGCAACCCTATGAACAACTGATCTGAACCCTGTCCTAACCTGTGCAATCCTTACAATGTCTCACACTTGGTCGAGGATTTTCCTCTCTTTTACTTTTCCATGCATGATGTCCTCTTTGAGTGGCATACTCAAAGTATGTGGGACAAAGCTTCATCATCTTTGCCTTCGAGGAACACTTAGGCTGTACCTTCTCCAAGACATCTGCTTGTTCTTATAGCTGTGCATGAGATATTCAGTACTCTTCTCCAACACTAAAATTCAAGGGCATCAATTTTTCTTCTCTCATACTTATTCATTGTTAAGCTCTCAGATGTATAGAAAGTTATTGAAAAGACCATGGCTTGAATCAGGCACACTTTTATCTTACTGACATCATTAGATATCAATAATTTGGAGAGGTCTCTGACTGCAGGCTTTCCCAGTGCTATATGTCTCCTGATCTCCTGACTAGTACCAAGTTTATCAGTTGTGGATCCAAGTAAAATGAAGTTGTTGAAAGTCTAAATCCTTTCTCCATCCATCATAATGGTATTAGCCTAGTAGTGAGAATTTTTGTTAGATTGATGTTGAGGTGCAACCCATATTGAAAGATGCAGTGTGTAAACTTCTGCTTCAAGTACTTCAAGTCTTCACTTTCAGTAAGCAAAGTTGTGTCATTTGCATAAAGAAGGTTATTGATATGTCTTCCTTTAATCCTGATGCCCCATTTTTCTTCACAGAGTCCAGTTTCCCAAATAATTAGTTCAGCATATAGATTTAGTAGGTATGGAGAAGGGATACATCCCTGGTACACAACTTTCCTGGTTTTAAACCATGCAATATTCTCTTGCTCTGTTTGCACAACAGCCTCTTAGTCTAGGTTAAAGTTTTGCATGAGCACTATTAAGTGCTCTGGATTCTCATTCTTCTCAAAGTTAGCCATAATTTTTTATGATCCACAGAGTCACATGCCTTTGTGTAGTCAACAAGACAGAAACAGACATTCTTCTGATATTCTTTGCTTTCAGCCAGGATCCATCTGACACCAGCAATAATATCTTTGGTGCCAGGGCCTCTTCTAAATCCAGCTTCATCATCTGGCATTTCGCTGTCTATGTGCTGGTATAGCCATTTAAAAATAATCCTTAGCAGTATTTTGCTTGCATGGGATACTGTTGAATAATTTCCACAGTCTTTTGGGTCACCTTTCTTGGAAATGGGAACAACCATTAATCTCTTGCAGTCAGTGGGCTAAGCAGCTGTCTTCCAAATTTCCTGGTATACACTGGTGAGTACATCTAGGGCTTCATCTGTCATTTGAAATATTTCAATTGATATCCCATCTATTCCTGGAGCCTTATTTTTTTACCAATGCCTTTGATACACATTTAATTTCTTCCTTTATTACCATTGGCTCTTGGTTATATGGTACTTCTTGAAATATTTCAGTATTAACCAATTATTTTTTGTACAGTGACTGTATATTCCTTCAATCTTCTTTTTTAAAGAACTATATTTATAACAAAAAGACACCTAAAATGGGGGAGAGATAAAATAACTATTAACATAAACAAAATTTCACTTTATTGATTATTTCCATCTGGATACATTTTGTAGAAGAGTAATATTGTATCTTTATGTTGTTTTATAATTGGTTTGTTTACAAAATTTGTACACATTATGTTTTATACCACACTTCATTCACCTTGCATTTTATACAGTCATTCTCATGCATTGTTGTTGTTGTTGTTATGTGCCATCGAGTCACATGAGACTCATAGCTACCCTATGTACAACAGCCCTAAACCCTGCTCTATTCTGTGCCAATTGCACTGTCTCTGACACACCCATCCCAATTACCCCAGTCACTGAATCAATCCACCTCAGAGAGGGTCTTCCCCTCCTGCGCTGTCCCTCCACCCTCCCCATGATGTCCCTCTCCAAGGACCTTTCTCTCCTTACAACATGTCAAAGTATGTCACACGAAACACCAGAATCCTTGTCTCCAAGGAGTAGCCTGATTTAACCCTCTCCAGAATGAATCTGTTTTTTTTTCTTGGCAGTCCATGGTACATTCAGTACTCTTCTCCAGCACCACAGCTCAAAGGCATCAGTTCTCCTTCTGTCCTCTCTAGTCATTGTCCAACTCTCTGATGCATAAAAAGTGATTGCAAAGACCATGGCCTGTATCAGGCGCACCTTATTCTCCAGAGAGACACTGTTGCTCCTGAGTACTTTAGAGAGGTCCCTA
>NW_006400180.1:566407-567066 GCF_000299155.1 Elephantulus edwardii | reverse complement strand
TCCAAGTATAGGTTTCGCTTTAGCACAATTAAATGTTCTGGGATTCCCATTCTTCTCAGAGTCAGCCACAGTTTGTTATGATCCACACAGTCAAAACACCTTTGCATAATCAGTGAAACACAGATAGACATTCACAACATTCTTCATTCACATTGTGTTTTGTACAATCATTCCAATGCATTAATGTTTTATAAAACTACTCACCATTGTATTATACCCAAAATTACCCTATTTTTTCAGGTACCCACCAGAGTTTTCCCATTTTCTTTACCTCCAGCCTCCACCCATAATATTGTGCAATCCTGTGATTTTGCCCCTATCCATCCTCACACCTCTGCTTTAACCCCTTCCTTTTGGGGCCTGCATAAATTTCTTACTAATTATCCTACTATTTGTTGAAAAAATCTTTTAATTATTATTATTAATTTAAATGAAAATTTACAGAGCTTTGGATTTCCATTCCTTCATTGTTGCACTTTTCTCCCTGCCCACTCCTCCCCTCTAGTTCATTCTTCTCTTTGAAAAGTAAAAGAATACAGAGCTGGAGATAAGAAAAACAATACACTTCACAATAGCTAATCACAAGATAAAATATTTGGGAGTAAATATAACTAGAAGCACAAAGAATCTATTCAAAGAAAATTACAAAACATTACTAC
>NW_006400180.1:560287-564547 GCF_000299155.1 Elephantulus edwardii | reverse complement strand
GAAAAGTAAAAGAAAAATTCTTTCATTGTTATACAATCCCTCCCCCCAATCCATTCCACTATGCACCCTTCATTCTGGCCTCAGGTAATGACAATAATATCTAATTATGTATAACTTTTAAACAGTTCTCTGTCTCATCTGTTTCAATGTAGTATACATAATTTATCTGATCTTTCTCAGTCTCCTACCGAACCCCTGTCAGTCCCATTTTACATCAGTGGCTCTATGCAGTATTTGTCCTTTTGTGACTGAGACATTTCCCTCAGAAAAATGTCCTCAAGTTTCATCCGTTTTGAATAATATTTCATGAGTTCCTTGTTTTCCAATGCAGCGTAGTATTCCATTGTGTGATTATACCATAGCTTCTCTATCCATTCATTTGTTGATGGACAGTTAGGTTGTTTCCAACACTTTGCTATTGTGAACAAAGCCGTGATAAACATGGTGTCAATATAACTTCTTGGCAGGCAGTAATGGTTTATTTGGAGAATATCCAAAGTAGTGGAATTGCTGGGTCAAATAATATTTCTATTTGCAACTTTGTGAGAAAGCGCCATGCTGCCTTCCATCCTGGCTACACTAGTTTACACTCCCACCAACAGTAAATAAGTGTTCCAGTTTCTCCACAACCTTGCCAGCATTTGATATTTGCTGCTCTATTAAATTTTGCAATTCTTACTGGGGTGAGATGATATCTCATAGTTGTTTTGATTTGCATCTCTCCTGGAGGTAGGGATTTTGAATATTTCTGCATGTGTTTGTTTGCCATCTGAATGTCTTCTTTGGTGAAGTGTCTGTTCATATTCTGTGCCCATTGTTCAAATGGGTTGCTTACCTTTATCTTGTCATGGTGCTCAAGTATTTTATAAATTCTAGATATAAGTCTCTTATCTGACATGTCATTACCAAATGCTTTTTTTCCCAATCTGTGGCTTCCCTTTTTACGCTGTTGGAGAAGTTTTTGGATGTGCATAGGGATTTAATTCTTAGAAGGTCCCATTCATCTATTTTATCCTTTCCTGGTTGTAGATTTTTCAGGATGTTTGGAAGACTGTTGATCTTGTAGATTAGGACTTCTAGGGTTTTTCCAAGCTTTTCTTTAATGAAGTTTATAGTCCTTGGTTTTAGTTCAAGGTCCATGATACAACCTTGAGTTGGTTTTTTGTGTATGGAGTGAGGTATGGATCTTGCTTGCGTCTTTTGCAGATATTTTTCCAATTTTGCCAACATCATTTGCTAAAAAGGTTGTAATTTAACTGTCACTTAACTGATTTAATATCCTTGTCAAAAATCAGTTGACCATAGGTAGATGGGCTGATTTCTGGGTTCTCAATTCTATTCCATTGATCTATGTGTCTGTCATTGTACCAATACCACGCTATCTTGACCACCATGGCAGTGTAGTAGGTTTTGATATCAGGGAATGAGATGCCTCTTACCTTGTTTCTGTTTTTAAGGAGTACTTTGCTTATTCAGGGCTTCTTTCCGTTCCAAATGAACCTGGAGATTGCCTTTTCCAACTTGTTGAAGAATGGCATTTGTATTGGGATTGCATTGAGCGTACAAATTGCCTTTGGTAATATTGCCGATTCTACAGTATTGAGTCTTCCTATCCGTGAGCAAGGGATATTCTTCCACTTCTCCAGGGCTCTTTTTGTTTTTTGTTGTAATGTTTTATAATTTTCTTTGAATAGATCCTTTGTGCTTCTGATTAGGTTTACTCACAAGTATTTAATCTTGTGATTAGCTATTGTGAGGGTATTGTTTTCCTTAGCTTTGGCTCTGTATTCTCTTTGTCACTGTAGAGAAATCCAAGTGATTTTTGTATGTTGATCTTTTATCCTGCCACTTTGCTCAATTGGTCAACTATGTCCAGTAGTTTTCTTACTGAGTCTTTAGGGTTTTCTAAGTATACTATCAGAATATCTGCACAGAGCGATAATTTTACCTCCTCTTTGCCAATTTGGATACCTCTTATATCAATTTCTTGTCTTTCTGCTTTTCCTAAGACTTCCAATGCAATATTGAATAGGAGAGGTGATAATGTGCATCCTTGCCTAGTTCCTGTTCTCAAAGGGAATGCATTTAACGCCTATCTGTTGAGAACAATGTTAGATTTCAGTTTGCATAAATACTTTTTACTTTGTTGAATAAATTGCCCTATAATACTATTTTGTTGAGTGTTTTAATTAAAAAAGGCGTTGCATTTTGTCAAAGGCCTCTTCTGCATCAATTGATAGGATCATGTGGTTCTTGTTCTTTGCTTTGTTAATATGATGAATTATATTGAGTGTTTTTCTTGTGTTGAACCATTCTTGCATACCTGTTATGAATCCCACTTGGTCATGGTGAATTATTTCTTTGGTGTATCATTGGATTCTATTGGCTAGTATTTTATTCAGGATTTTTGCATCTATGTTTATAAGAGATATTGGCCTTTTCTTTTCTATTTTGGTGGTGTCCTTGCCTGGCTTTGGTATCAAGGATATGTTTCCTTTGTAGAATGAGCCTGGGAGAATTGCATCTTTTTCTATATGCTGAAATAGTTTATGTAGAATTGGTGACAATTCTTCTCTGAATGTTTGAGAAAATTAATTTGTAAAGCCGTCTAGTTCAGGGCTTTTATTGGCTGGAAGTTGTTTTATTACCTTTTCAATTTCTTCTTTTGTAATGGGGTCTGCTCAGGTGTTCAATTTCGATTTGTGTCAGTTTAGGTAGGTTGTATATTTCTATATGTTTGTCTATTTCCTCTAGGTTTTCATGTTTGTTTGAGTATAGTTTTTCCATAATATTCTAATGTTAGCTTTTTTATTTTAGTTGGTTCTGTTTTGATGGGGCCTGTTTCATCTCTTATGAGGATTATTTGTTTTTCCCTTCTTTTTCTTTTTTAGTTTTGCTAGTCATTTGTGGATTTTATTAACGAACTGACTCCTAGTTTGTTTTTTTTTTTGATGGTTTCAGTTGTTTTTCAGTTTTCTGTTTTGTTTATTTCTGCTCCAATTTTTATAATTTCTGGTGTGTGTGTGTGTGTGTGTGTGTGTGTGTGTGTGTTTTAGCGTGTTGGGTTTTCTTGCTGTTCTTTTTCAATTTGTCGCAGATGTTGTGTTAGAGACTAAATGGTCATTTTTTTCCTGCCTTTCGATGTGTTTGCTTATGGCAATAAATTGACCTCTGATTACCGCTTTGTCTGTTTCCTAGAGGTTTTGATAAGTGGTGTTTTCATTGTCATTTGTTTCAAGAAACTTTTTTATTTCATTTTTATTTCTTCTAGTACCCACTCTTATTCAAACAAGGTGTTGTTCAACTTCCAAATGTATGGGTTTTTCTGAGAAGATTCTTTGTATTATTTCTATGTTTTTGGATTTATTGATGCTTGCCTTGTGACCTAAATGTGATCTATTCTGGAGAATGTTCCAATGCACACTGGAGAAAAAGGTATACTCTATTTTGGGGGATGCATTAGCCTATAAATACCTATGAGATTGATTGATTTATTGTCTGGTTTCATTCTTCAGTATCTTTGTTCAGTTTCTTTCTAAGTAGTTCTATATTTTCCTGAGAGTGGTGTATTGAAGTCTCCCAAGTACTATACCAGTGTTGTCTATTTTCTTTTCTTTTTCAGTTTTGTTAATGTTTTTTTTATATATTTTTCAGGTCCTTCATTTGGTACATAGATATTCCTTATTGTTATGTCCTTTTGTTCTATTGACCTTTTAACCATTACATAATGAACTTCTTTGTCCTTTTGATGGCTTTTGCATTGAAGTTTATTTTATTGGAGATTAATATCACTACTCTTGTTTTTTCCTGGTTGCCATTAGCTTGGTATATTTTCTCCCATGCTTTTATTTTTAGTCTTTCTTTATCTTTTGCAGGTGTATCTCTTGTAGTCGGAGTTGCTTTCATAGTTAAGAAAGCCATTGCTAGATCCATCTCGAAGTACAATATTGTGAGTGACAGGATAATATCCATATGCATACAAGGAATGCCAGTGAATACCACTATCATTCAGATATATACACCAACAACCAGAGCCAAGGAAGAGGAAATAGAAGATTTTACCAACTTTTACAGTCGGAGATAGATTGAACATGCAATCAAGATGCATTGATAATAATGGGTGACTGGAATGCAAAAGTTGGGAATAGAGAAGAAGATTCAGTAGTTGGAAAACATGGACTCCGTGACAGAAATGGAGCTGGAGAGAGTATGATAGAATTTTGCACAATCAATGACTTATTCATCGCAAATATGTTTTTT
>NW_006400180.1:559285-559847 GCF_000299155.1 Elephantulus edwardii | reverse complement strand
TCAGAAGAGACTCTGAAAATGGCACTGGAGTGCAGAGAAGCCAAAGCAGAGGGAAGAATTCAAGATACTAAAAAGTTGGATAGAAGATTTCAAAAGGCAGCACGAGATGACAAAGTAAAATATTGCAATGAAGTGTGCAATGAGTTGGAGTCAGAAAATCAAAAGGGACGAACTCGCTCAGAATTTCTTAAGCTCAAGGAACTGAAGAACAAATTCAAACCTTGAGTTGCTATAATCAAGGCTTTAGGAAGAATACTAAATGATCCAGGAAGTATTAAAAGAAGATTGAAAGAATATGCTGAGCCACTGTATCAAAAGGAATTGGCAGACACAGAAGAATTTCATGAAACAACATATGAGCAAGAGCCTAAGGTGATGAAGTAAGAAGTTCAATCAGCTTTGAAGGAAATAGCAAAAAATAAGTCCCCAGGAATAGATGGTATACCAATTGATATATTTCAGCGAATAGATGTTGCCCTGGACGTGCTCACCAAGTTGTGCCAAGAAATCTGGAGAACAACCACTTGGCCAACTGACTGGAAGAGATCTCTATTTGTTCCCA
>NW_006400180.1:547437-557931 GCF_000299155.1 Elephantulus edwardii | reverse complement strand
TAGGGTCGCTATGAGTCGGAAGCGACTCGATGGCACATAACAACAACAACATTACGATGGGAACGTCTGCTCTTAGGGATCTCTCTAACGTACTAAAAATCAACCGTGTGTCTCTGGAGGCTAAGGTGCATCTGGTACAGGCCGTGGTGTTTGCGATCACTTGTTATGCATCAGAGAGCTGGACAATGACCAGGGTGGATATAAGGAGAATTGATTCTTTTGAGCTTTGGTGTTTGAGAAGAGTGCTGAGGGTACCATGGACTGCTAAGAAAACAAACAGATTCATCTTGGAGAGGGTTGAAACGGGGCTGCTCCTTGGAGGCAAGGATTCTGAGACTTCGTGTGACATACATACTTTTGTCATGTTGCAAGGAGAGACCGGTCCTTGAAGAAGGACATCATGTTTGAGAGGGTGGAGGGCAGGCGCAGGAGGGGAAGGCCCTCTGGGACGTGGATTGATTCGGTGACTGGGGCAATCAGGATGAGTGTGTCAGAGACAATGAGATCGGCACAGGACAAAAGAGTTTAGAGCTGTTGTGCATAGGGTTGCTTTGAGTCGCAAGTGATTTGATGGCACATAACAACAACAACAAGAACAACAACAACTGGAGTTAAATTGTGTCTCACTGGGGTTTTGATTTTCATCTCTCTTATTGCCAGTGATTTGGAGCATTTCTTCATACGCCTGCTGGCCATTTGAATATTTTCCTCTGTGAAAATTCTTTCCATGTGTTACCCATTTTGTAATTGGGTTAGCAGACTTTTTCTGATGGAGGCCCAGGAATATTCTATAAACTTTCATTATGAGACTGTTGTCTGAGATGGTATTGTAAAATGCTTGTTCCCAGTCAGTAGGTTTCTTTTCACCCTGTTGGAAAAAGTTTTTGATGAACTTTTTAAATTTAATCTTTAAAAGATTAAGTCATTTTTTAAGATTTAATATTTTTAAAGATTAAAAATTTAATCTTTAAAAGGTCCCATTCTCAAAATTATCCTCTTCAGATTGTACATTTATGGCTGTATTTGGCAGTCTGTTTATACCATAGACTAGGGCTTCTAAGCTTGATCAATTTTTCTCTTATGAACTTTATGATTTTGGGCTTTACTCCTAAGTCTCTTATCCACCTTAAAGTGATTTTTGTATATAGTGTGAGATGTGGATCCTGTTTCAGCTTTCTGTAGATAGCAGTCTAGTTTTGCCAGCATCATTTGTTGAAGAGGTTGCCATTTCCCCATTTGATAGCTTTGATTTCCTTGTTGAATATCAGTTGACCATAGATAGCTGGGTCTGTTTCTGGTTTCTTAATTCTGTTCCCCTGCTCTATGAGCCTGTCACAGTACCAGTACCTTGCTGTGCAGTAGGTTTTGAGGTCAGAGAGTGCTAAACCTCCCACTTCATTTTTGTTTCTCAGAAGTGTTTTGCTTATTCAGGGTTTCTTGCCTCTCCAAATAATCTTGTCAATTTCCCTTTCGATCTCCTTGAGAAAGGAATTTGGTATCTGTATTGGGATTGCATTGAACATGTAGATTGCTTTTGGTAGGATTGTCATTTTCACAATATTGAGTCTTCCTATCCATATATAGGGCATATTTTCCCATTTCTTTAGGTCATTTATTGTTTCCTGAAGAAATGCTCTGTAGTTTACTTTGTATAGGTCTTTTGTATCTTTAGTTAGGTTCATTCCCAAGTATTTTAATTTGTGGTTGGTTATTGTAAATGGTATTGCTTTCTTGGTTTCCTTTTCTGAGTTCTCTTTGTTACTGTAGAGGAATCTTATTGATTTTTTTGGATACTGATATGATATTCTGCCACTCTACTAAATTGGACTACTAGCTCTAACAGAGTTTGTGTGTGTGTGTGTGTGTGTGTGTGTGTGTGTTTGGGGTTTTCCCTGTATACCACCTTATTTCTGCATATAGTGATATTTTAACCATCTCTTTGCTGATCTGGAAGCCTTTTCCCTGCTTCTTTTGTCATATTTCCCTAGAAAGCACTTCTAGTACAGTATTGAATAGAAGTGATGACAGTGGACATCTGATCTCTGTTCTCAAGGAAAATGGTTTTTAGTCTTTCTCCAGTGAGAATGATATTAGCTCTTGGTTTTGCATATATACTTTTCACTATGTTGAGGAAATCCCCTTCTGTTCCTTTTGTTTTGCTGAGTGTTTTAATCAGAAAGGGGTGTTGGATTTTGTCAAATATCTTTTCTGCATCTATTTCTAAGATCATATGGTTCTTATTATTTATTTTGTTAATATGGTGAATTATGTTCTTTGTTTTTCTTACGTTGGACCATTCTTGAATACCTGTTCTGAATCTCACTTGGTCATGGTGAATTTTTTTTAATGTGCTTTTAGATTCTATCGGCTAGGATTTTAAGGATTTTTTTCATCTATATTCTTGAGAGATATTGGTGTGCAGTTTTCTTTCTTGGTAATATCTTTGCCTGGTTTTGGTATTAGGGTTATGCTTGCATCATAGAACGACTCTGGGAGTGTTCCTTCTTTCTCAATTTTTAAAAATAATTTAAGTAGAATTGTTGAAATATCCTCTCTGAATGTTTGGTGGAATTCAGCTATGAAGCCATCAGGTCCAGGACTTTTCTTATGGCATTTTCTATTTCTTCTTTTGTGATGGATATGTTCAAATATTCTCTATCTGTCCTTGTCAATCTGAGTAGGGCATGAGTTTCAAGGAATTTTTTATTTCCTCTAGGTTTTCAAATTTACTGGGGTATAGCTCTTCATAGTATCCTGATATTATTGATTTAATTCTATATAATTCTGTTGTGATATTCCCCCTATAATTTCTTAATCGAATTATCTGTGTCTTCTCTTTTTTTCTCTTTTGTTAAGTGTGCTAGTGGTTTGTCAATTTTACTGATTCTGTTGCCAGCTCCTGGTCTTATTGATGGTTTCAATTGTTTTTTTCTATTTTCTATCTCATTGATTGCAGCTCTTGTCCTGATAATTTATTTTCTTCTAGATGCTGTAGGATTAGATTATTGTTCTTTTTCTAGATAATGAAGGTATTGAGTTAGATCATTGATTTTTCTTCTTTTTTCCTTTTTTATGTGTGGGCCTATTGTTATGAATGGCTGCTGGAGGACTTCCTTAGCCATATCCCAGAGGTTTTGCTAAGTTATATTTTCATTTGTTTCAGGGAACTTTTAAATTTTATTCTTTATTTCTTTTATAACCCCATCATGTTCTACATGGATTATTTTGTAAGCTTTGTGCTCCTGTAGTTAATTTCTAGTTTAATGCCATTCCATTGTGATCTGAAAAGACACTTTGTATTATTTCAATGTTTTTTAATTTGTTGAGGCTTGCTTTATGTCCTAATATGTGATTGATTCTGGAAAATGTACTGTGTGAACTTGAGAAGAAAGTGAATTGAGTTTTATTTGGGTGCAGTTCCATGAATACATCCATTAGGCCAAGTTGGCTGATTGTGTAGTCTTCTGCATCTTTGTTGAGTTTCTTTGGGTTGACTTATCCTTTGGTGATAGTCTTGTGTTGAAATCTCCTACCACTATTGTGGTGCTGTCTACTTATTTGTTCAATTCTATTAACTGCTGTTTTATGTATTTTGCAGGTCTATCATTTGGTGTATAAACGTTGACCAAAGTTATGTCTTCTTGATCTATTGTGCCTTTAATCAGTATGTAATACCCTTCCTTCTCTTTTATGGTGATATTCATTCTGAAATACATTTTATCAGAAATTAATATTGCCACTTCTGCTTTTTTGAGGTTGCCATTTTCTTGGTATGTTTTATTTTCTAGCCTTTGATTTTGAGTCTGTCTTCTTCTTCTTCTTCTTCTTCTTCTTCTTCTTCTTCTTCTTCTTCTTCTTCTTCGTATTTGTCTTTTGTAGGCAACATACTGGTGAACTTTTAAAAAATCCATTCTGCTACTCTTTTTCTCTTAATTGGTGCATTTTGTCCATTCACATTAGGTGTGATTCTTGTCAAGCAAGGTTTTGCCATTTTATTATGTTTCTTCTTCTATTGTTTCTGGTTACTATGGTCTATGCACTTTCCTTTGGCATCTCTGTGTAAAGGACTTCATTTAAAATTTTTTGTAGTTTTAGTCTTGCTTTCACAAATTCCTTAAGTTCCATGTTTTCTGCAAAGAATCTAATTTCTCTTCATATTTGATGGAGGCCTTTGATGAATACAACATTCTTGACTAGCAATTGTAATCTTTAAACTTTCTGTATATGCAAACCCATTATCATCTAGCTCACGTGGTTTCTGCTGAGAAATCAGAATTTAATCTAATTGTTTCCCCTTTGTAGGTGACTCTGTTTTCTCATGATACTTTTAGAATTCTATCCTTATCTTTTCATTTGGAGAATTTGACTATGATATGTCTTGATGTTTTTCTTTTTGAGTCTAGTCTATTTGGCATTTGCTATGCTTCTTGAATGTGGATTTCCCCATTCTTCAAAATACTTGGAAAATTTTCTTCTAGTAATTCTTCTACTATTTTCTCAGTGATTTCTCTGTCACTTCCCCGTTCTGGAAATCCAGTCATACATATGTCATCCCACATGATTCTAATGTGCAGTGTTTTCTGTTTGTTATTTCTTTTTTTTTTTTTTTAGTCTCATCTCTGGTTTTACTTCAAATATGTTTTCAGTGAGGCTCTTGTCTTCCAAATCACTGACTCTCTGTTCCATCTCTTCAGTTCTACTTTTTTGTGCTACTAGTGTGTTGAACACTTCTGCCATTTCTATCTTAATATTCTGGATTGCATTTTCATGCTTTTCTGTATTTCTAGTACTGTGTTGACTGTATCATCTTTGTCTTGTGATAATTTTTTAAGTTCTTGTACCTCTTTATCTATTCTATCAATTCTTTTCCCACCTTTTGCATTTTCTTCAATAGCTTTTCGAGTTGCTCCTCATCAACATATTTCTTCTGGATTGTTGTTACTGGGGTATTTGCTTTCATAATTCTTCTTCATTATTTGGTTCTTCTTCTGTAGCTATTCAAATAATTCTGCATCAATATATTTCTTCTGATTCTATCTGGAGTACTCATTATGCTTTTTTAGGAGGTGAGTTATTGTGGTTGGTATTTTTTTTCATTACAACTAAGGCAGACTGCCACTTTCTTGACATTATGTGAATATTTTCTTAGTAGATGTTAAGTCATTGTAATTATATAGTGGCCAAGAGTACAGCAGTGTTTTTAAAGGACCTGTATATTTGGGTTTTCTTTTTCACATTGGTCCAAAGGGCCTAGATTCAAACAGTAGGGATTCCCCCAAAGTACCTGAATGGAAAACCAGTTAGCCTTGGTTTTTCCTTTGAGAATTGCTTCTGCTGCCTCTTTCAAGCTCCAGATTTCCTGCTCCCTTCTGCTTGAGCTCAATGGGTTCCACGTGGTCCAACCAAACAGCAGTGATCTCCACAAAGTTCCTGAATTTGAAAACCAGGAAGCCTTTATTCCCTTCTTTTAAAACCTAAGCAAAACAGTGATATCCCTGGTACCATAGCCTCTTCTAAATCCTACTTGAACTTCTAGCAGTTCCCTATCTATAGATTGTTCTAGCCATTTAAAAATTATTTTCAGCAGTATCTTGTTTGCGTGTGATATTAATGATATTGTTCAAAAGTTTCCACATTCTGTTGGCTCACCTTTCTTGGGAATGATAACAAATGTGAACCTTTTGTAATCCTTTGGCCAGACAGCTGTCCTACAAATTTCCTGGTATCGACTGTTGCACCCATCCAAGACTGTATCCGCTAATTGAGATAAATCAATTGGTATTCCATCTATTCCTGTGGCCTTATTTACTGCCAATACATTCAATGGGGCTTCTACTTCTTCCTTCATTACTACTGGCTCGTGTTTCTTCCTTAAATTTTTTAGTGGAAATCAGTTATTTTAGGTACAATGATTCTATGTATTCCCTCCAGCTTCTTTTGATGCTTCCTTGGTTGTTCAATATATTTCTCATATTCTTGTTGTTGTTGAACACTGTTGAGTTGAGTACGACTCATATCAACCATATGAACAAAAGACCTGAAGTCTTTCTGTAACTATTGTCATTTCTCCAAGTTCATAGTGTTTCTAGAGCCATGTGTTTTAGGAAGTGGATGCTACTCCTGCTTCCAAACCTGTCTTAAACTGGGAGCTCCACCCAACACTGTCCAACATGGGCAGTTGTTATGGCATTTGATACCCCAATGGCACAAGGTTCAGCATCACAGAAAACCCAGATTACCTCAGTAGAGCAAATTGAAAGAAGAGTGCTGTACAACATAGAAGAATGCTCATCCAGAATTAAAGTTGCATAGTGGAGTGCATTTGGGGGGGGCAGGGTTGGGGTCTGGGCAGATTGTATACCAATGAAAAAGTTTATCTTTTGCTTTTCAAAGAGAGGAGCAAACTCGGGGGAGGGGGTAAAGAAAAAAGTGCAACAATGAATAAATGAAAATCCAAAATCTCTGTAAGTGTTCATTAAAATTAATAAAATAAAACTAAAAAAAAATAACCACATACATCTAAAAAAAAAAAGAATGTTCCTCCAAAATGTAACCTGAGGTCCAAAGGCCACAGGCCTGAGGCCCAAAAGCAAGAGTGCCCATCATACAGAGTCCTGCCACGTCACCCAATCTCCAAAATGAAGATAAGGGGCTCACCTTAAGTATAAGTACCTTCCAGGAGGTTTTGTTTGTATTTCCCATACTATCTTTCAATATTTACCATCGTATCTTTCAATATTTTCCATAGTGTCTAGGTATATTTTATGTAGTATTTTTCAATATTGTGACTCAAGATTTCAATTTGTTTTTAAGTTCTCTCAGCTTGAGAAATTCAGAGATAATTCTTCTCTTTTTATTTTCTAATTCCAGCTCTCTGCAATTCCATTATAACACTTTGTTTTGTCCTCCAGAGCTGTCCCTTGAAATCTTCCATTCAGTCCTTTTATTTTGGCATGTTTTCCCTTTGCTTTGGCTTTCTGATGCTCTAGTGCAATTTTTAGAGTTTCTTCTGACATCCATTTTGCTTTTTTCTTTCTGCTCTGTCTTATAACAACCTTTTAATTTCTTCATAGATGATACTGGAAATTGTAAAAAATTAAATGGAACTCATGAATATAGACATACTAGGCATTAGTGAGATGAGATGGACCAGCTCTGGCCAGTTTGAATCACATAATCATATGGTATACTATGCTGTGAATGAAAAAAACAGATGAACAATGGTTTTGCATTGATAGTAACAAAGACAGTTTCCAGTTCTATCCTGAAATACAATTTCATGAGTGACAGAATATTATCTATATTCATATAAGGAAGACTCATTACTATGCTTCTACATCTAGAGCCAAAGAGAAAGAAATTATAAATTTTTACCAAATCTTACACTCTGAAATTCATCATGCAGTCCAGATGCATTAATGATAATTGGTGACTGGAATTCAAAGGTTGGAAATAGTGAAGAAGGAAAAGTAGTTGGAAAATATGGGCTAGGTGATAAAAAATGAGGCTGGAAATAGAATGATTAAATTTTTTATTTCTCACCACTAGGCCAATTGGCAGCATCAGGATGGATGGTAAAGAGATTGAGGTTGTTCAGAGCTTTAGTTTGCTTGGCTCCACATTTAACACTCTTGGCACCACTTGCCAGGAAATTAAAAGATGTATTGCTGTGGGAAAGTCTGCTGATAGAGACCTCTCCAAAGTACTGAAGAGCAATGGTGTCTCTCTGGAGACTATGCATCTGATACAGGCCATAGTCTTTGCTATCACTTCTTATGCATCAGAGAGTTGGACAATGACTAAGGAGAACTGATGCCTTTGAGCTGTGGTGCTGGAGAAGATTATTGAGAGTACCATTGACTGCTAGGAAAAGAAACAGATTCATCCTGGAAAGGGTTAAACTGGGCAGTTCCCTGGAGACAAGGATTCTGAGGCTCTGTCTAACATACTTTGGACATGTTGTAAGGAGAGACTGGTCCTTGGAGAGGGACATCGTGCTTGGTAGGGTGGAGGGACAGCGCAGGAGGGAAGGCCCTTTATGAGGTGGATTGATTCAGTGACTGGGGTAATCGGGATGGGTGTATCAGAGACGGTGGAATTGGCATAGGACAGAGCAGAGTTTAGGGCTGTTGTACATAGGGTCGCTATGAGTTGCAAGCGACTCGAGGGCACATAACAACAACAATGATTTATTCATTATCAATACCTTTTTAAAAGACACAAATGAAGATATTACATATGGATCTCATTTTATGGGCTGCACAGGAATCAATTTGACTATATCTGTGGAAGAAATAATTTGAGAAGCTCAATATCAGCGGTTAGAAGTAGGCCAGGATTAGACTGTGGCTCAGTTGATCAGTTAATCTTGTGGAGGTTCAAATTGAGATCATAAGAACCACCAAAGTATAGGTCAACACAAAAGAGTCATAAAGATGCAGAAAATCTAAACTATACGGTCAGCCAACTAAACCTTATGGA
Source organism: Elephantulus edwardii (assembly GCF_000299155.1). Lineage (NCBI taxonomy): Eukaryota > Metazoa > Chordata > Mammalia > Macroscelidea > Macroscelididae > Elephantulus > Elephantulus edwardii. Next base: position 549,450 of record NW_006400180.1, on the reverse strand, counting down.
TGTACTCAGGATACTGCAGCCTGTTAAAAGTCAATTTACTTTCTTCTTAAGTGCACATGGTAAATTTTCCACAATTAATAATTTATTATGACACAAAGCAATCCTCTACAAATTAAAATATATTGAAATAATACAAAATATCTTCTCAGACCACAGTGCCATAAAATTAGAGATTAATGACAAGAGGATCAACCTTATAAAACCACCCACATGGAAGCTAAATAACAACCTGATAGAACATGCTTGACTTACAGAAGAAATAAAGAATGAAATAATAAAGTTTCTCGGAACAAATAAAAATGAAAATATAATATACCAAAGTCTCTGTGATGCAGCCAAGGTAGTTGCCACAGGACAGTTTATAGCAATAAGAAAAAACATGAAAAAGGAAGAAAGAAGAAAAATTAAAGATCTAACACAAGACATCCATCAAACATAAGAAAATTAATAATAAAAACCCACAATCTCTAGAAAAAAGTAAATTATAAGGACAAGAGGTGAAATTAATGAGATAGACAGTAGGGAAACAAAACCATCTCAATAAGACAAGGAGCTGGTTTTTTGAAGGAGTCAATAAAATTGACAAATCATTGACAAACAACAAAAGAAAATAAAGAGAAGACACAAATAACTTCATTAAGAAATGATAGAGGTGACTCCACCACCAGACAGAACTCTGCCACCAGACGGGCCGGGAAGAGACCCCGGAAGAGCAACAGCCAGCCACCCACTGAAGAACTCCAAAGGAGCGAAGACTGTGAGACCCCAGAGGAGCGAAGACTACCCACCACTGTGTGACACCCCTGCAGCCCGCACCTGTATGACCCCCAACACACAAGGTGTTGCTGCATAAACCCCCAGCAGTGCCCAAGCCCCCCCCCTTGGTGGTAGTATCCAATCCCTGTGCTCCTTAGGCCCCCTAGTCCCTTGCTTTCCTCCCCTTCCCCCACACACCTTGCAGTTCCACAACCATGCACCTCAGCCCTCACCACAGCCCTGTGACCTCAGGGCACCACTGCGGATCCAGCCATCACCCGGAGCTATCAGCCGAGCTGCTGTGGAACTAACCTGGCAGGAGAAAGCCTGGTAGGATCTTGGCTGTGTTTACTGGGGCATTGCTGATTACCTGGGAGAGCACCTAAGGGTGTGCCCACTGGTGGGGAATTTGGCCAAGCTCTCTTGGGCTACACCAACTGCCCAAAACGAGCCAGCCAGCTGGCTTCTGTGAATTCTGCAGACAAGCCGAGGCTAGTGGGTTGGTGGGAATTTGACCCTGACTTTTCAGATCCTGTCATAGCAGGGGCTGTTGTGTGAGGGCACCTACGTAAGTGCCACCAGGCAGGGAACACTGAGAAAACGACTGGGTAGGAAACGGACAGCAGGAATTTGAGTAAGGACCCCAGTCGTGAGCACACTGAGACAGCAGAGGTTTGAGCAAGTTCCCCGAAGTGTTTGACCTGCCCTTGTGATCACCCAACCCATTGCCTGCCTCACCCTACTTGGCTACACACCAGTGCCTACACATCTGGACAATCAACTTGCCTTTAAATGGGAGCACCTTGACCTGTCTTAGTAACAAGAGATTGCCCTAGCAGGTGCTGAACTGATATTTTTCTGAAGTCAGAAATTCAGAGAAACACACAAGTTCGGTAGCTGCCCATCTGATCTCAAGAGCATTGTCTTCAGATCAAGAACACATTCCAATGTCTCGAAAAATGTAAACTATCCCACACAATACACAAGACCAAACCAAGATGTCACTCACAAAGGGCAACACAGTGGCAGTGGATACCGTGAAGCCAGAAAGGCTCATGGAACTTTCTGACACAGAATTTAAAAGAGAAGTGACTGAGTATATCCAATGGATGAAAGACAAACTTGATGAATTACAGGATACTAGAAACAAAGACGAGGAGGAGTTAAGAAAAAAAAAACAATGCAAAACATTGGAGAGAAAACAAATGAGGTATTAGAGGCACTGGAAAAACAAGAATCCACCATTCAAAATATAAG
>NW_006400180.1:542663-543874 GCF_000299155.1 Elephantulus edwardii | reverse complement strand
GAGGAGGTAAAATTATCCCTCTATGCTGATGACATGATAGTATACTTAGAAAACCCTAAAGATTCAGCAAGAAAACTCTTGGACATAGCGAACCAATTTAGCAAAGTGGCAGGATACAAGATCAACATACAAAAATCAGTTGGATTTCTCTACAGTGACAAAGAGAATACAGAGCCAGAACTAAGCAAAACAATACCTTTCACAATAGCTAATGACAAGATTAAATACTTGGGAATAAATTTAACCAGAAGCACAAAGGACCTTTTCAAAGAAAATTACTAAACATTACTACAAGAAACAAAAATAGACCTGGAATATCTCTTGCTCATGGATAGAAAATCTCAATATTCTGAAAATGGCAATACTACCAAAGGCAATTTACACGTTCATGCAATCCCAATACAAATACCAATCCCATTCTTTAATGAGATGGAAAAGGCAATCTCCAGTTTCGTGTAGAGTGGAAAGGGCCACGAATAAGCAAAGCACTCCTTAAGAATAGAAGAACGGTAGGAGGTATCTCACTCCCTGATTTCAAATCCTACTGCACTGCCGTAGTGGGAAAGACAGCATGGTACTGGTACAATGACAGACACATAGATCAGTGGAATAGAATTGAGAATCCGGAGATCAGCCCACTTATCTATGGTCAACTGATTTTTGACAAGGAGATGAAATCAGTCAAGTGGGGAAATGACAGCCTTTTTAACAAATGGTGTTGGCAAAATTTTAAAAGTATCTGCAAAAGACTCAAGCAAGACCCACACCTCACTCCATACACAAAAAACAACTCAAGATGGATCATGGACCTAGAACTAAACCAAGGACTATAAACTTCATTATAGAAAAGCTAGGAACAACACTAGAAGTCCTAATCCACAACATAAACAGTCTTTCAAGTATCCTGAAAAACCTACAACCAGGAGAAGATAAAGTAGATGAATGGCACCTTCTAAGACTCAAATCCCTATGCACATCCAAAAACTTCTCCAATAGGGTAAAAAGGGAAGCCACCTACCTACTGGGAAAAAATATTTGGTAATAACATTTCAGATAAGGGAGTTATATCCAGAATTTATGAAATACTTGAGCACCACAACAAGATAAAGGTAAATAAGCCAACTGAAAAATGAACACAGGATATGAACAGGCACTTCACCGAAGATGACATTCAGATGGCTAACAAGCACATGAAGAAATGCTCAAAATCC
>NW_006400180.1:535543-540454 GCF_000299155.1 Elephantulus edwardii | reverse complement strand
GGGAGGAGTGATAGGGAATGGCAAAGGACACACTGACAAAGGAGGTTAATCAGAACTGGCGTTGACAAGTACTGTGGCAATTGGACAATTAAAACAGACATTTGGTGGGGGGAAGAAGAACGAAATTGGGAATAGGGTAGAGAAAACAGTGCAACAATGAATGAATGAATACCCAAAATCTCTGTACATGTTCATTAAAACGAATAAAATTTATTAATAATTTAAAAAGACAAACTATATTAAAAAAAGAAATGATAGAGGTGACATCACATCAGAACCATTGGATATGAAATTGATAATATAAAATATTAAGAAAAGTTATATGCTGATAAATTTGAAAATCTAAAGGAAAGAAAAAAATTCCTTGAAACTCTTGCCCTACCCATATTAACATGGACAGATTTAGAACACTTGAAAGATCCATCAGAAAAGAAAAAATTGAACAGGTCTTAAAAAGAGTCCCCTCCTCCACCACGCGTGTGTGTGTGCACGCGTACACACACACACGCACACACACACACTCACACACACATCCTAGACCTAATAGGCTCGTTGCTGAGTTCAACCAAATATTCAGAGAAGATCTATCACAAATTTGACTTAAATTATTTGAAAAAATAGAGAAAGAAGGAACATTTCTATATCAACACCAGGCAAAGATATTACCTAGAAAGAAAACTACAGACCAGTATTTCTCATGAATATAGATGCAAAAATCCTTGACAAAATCTTGGCCAATAGAATCCAACAGCACATTTAAAAAAAATTAATCCTGATCAAGTGTGAATTATAATAGGTACAACAAGGATGTTTCAACATAAGAAAAACAATCAACATAATTCATCACATTGACAAAGAAATAACAAAAACCACATGATTCTAGCAATTGATGCAAGAAAAGGCATTCGATAAAATCCAATTCCCTGCCTAATTAAATCAATCAGCAAAATAAGAATAGAAGGGAATTTCCTTAACATAATGAAAAGTATATATGCAAAATCAAGAGCCAATATAATTCTCTATGGAGAAAGAATAAAGAACATTTTTCTTGCAAACAGGAACCAGACAAGGATGCCCACTTTCACAGATACTATTCAATATTGTATCAAAAGTCCTTGTTAGGTCAATACAACCAAAGAAGGAAATAAGTGGCATCCAGATCAGCCAAGAAGTGATTAAACTGTCACTACATGCTGATGATATGATAGTGCACACAGAAACCCCAAGGACTCAACAGCAACAACAAAAACTAGTAGACCAACTTAGAGTGGCAGGATACAAGATTAATATACAAGTCAGTGGGATTCCTCTACGAAGAAAACACAGAAGAGGAAACTAAGAAAGGAGTATCATTTACAATGTCCACCCACAACTTGAGATACTTAGGAATAAACCTAGAGATGCAAAATACTTGTACAAAGAAAACTACAAAACACTTCTGTGAGACGCAATAAAAGATCTAAATAAGTGGAAAAATATTCCCTTAGACTCTATATAGTACAAATTGCAATCCTACCAAAAGCAATCTATGTGTTTAATGCAATTCCAACACAGATACAAGTTTATTATTTAAAGGGATATAAAAAGCATTTGACAAGTTTATTTGGAAAGGAAAGAGACCTTAAATAAGCAAAGCACTTCTGAAAAGCAAAAATGAAGTAGGATGATCTAAAAACCTACTATACAGCTGTAATAACTAAAACAACATGGCACTACTACAATGACAGACACATAGACTAATGGAATAGAATATAATAGAGAAAGCACAAATTATTCCATCTCGCTATGGCCAGCTAGTATTCGACAAGGAAGCAAAACTTATCAAATAGGGAAATGAACAACCTCTAGCAAAACTGGACTGCTACCTGCAGAAAGCTGAGGCGTGATCCACATCTCACAACCTTCCACACAAATCAATTCAAGAGACATGGGTTAAAGTCCAAACTATAAAAATCTTAAGAGACAAAATGGGACCAACCTTAGATGGCCTAGCTTGTGATATTAAGAGGCTGATAAATACAGCTAGAAATGCACAACCAGGAGAAATTAAAATTGATGAATGGGACCTCCAAAAGATTAAATTCCTGTGTACATCAAAACCTTTTCCCAATTAGACAAAAAGAAAACCTACTGACTGGGAAAATACATTTGGCAATACCATCTCAGACAAGAGCGTCATTACAAATGTAACAAAAGGTTACAGAATATGACAAAGACTCCACAAAAACCAAACCTAAAGAAAACAAGACTGATGACCCAATTATAAAATGAGCAATAGATATGGAAATATTTTTTTCACAGAGAAAGATATTCAGATGGCCAACAGACACATGAAGAAATGCTCAAGATCTCTGGCAAGAAGAGAAATGCAAGTCAAAACCACAATGAGATACTGTCTCATCCCTGGTAGCAGTGGTATAGTTTAACATACACTGTTCTGGTATTGTAAAATGGTATAACCATTCTGGAAGGCAGTTCAGCATTTCCTCAAAAAGCTGGACATGGAAATTCCATATGACCCAGTGATTCCAATGCTAGGATTATGCTGCAAGAAAATTAGAACTGAGACACAAATGGAGATTTGTGCATCAATGTTAATAGCTGCAGTATTCACTATTAAAAGAACATGGAAATAGTCCATATGTCCAACCACAAGTGAATGGATAGAGAAATTTTGGTATGTTGACACAGTGGAATACTACTCAGCGCTCAGGAGCAATGATTTCAAAAAATATTACAGAACTTGGGAGGGACTGGAGAGCATTATGCTGAATGATCTAACTCAGTCTCACAAGAACAAATACTACATAAGGCCGTTATTGTAAAACTAGAAGGATAACTAATAAAACATGTATGAAGTTCAAGGGGAGAAAGGGAGGAATCAGAGGGGTAAAGATGGGAAGGGAGAAGCCATGGGGCCATACAATTGGTTGGTGGAGGGAGAGGTTAAAGGAAATGGGAAAGATCTGGTGAGAGGACCTGAAAAAAATGGGGTATTGGTGGATATAGTTCAGTTGTGATTGATTTTATAAAACACAATGAATGGGAATGAGTGTAGGAAACAATGTGAATGAAGCAAAGTGTGAAACACAATGTATATGAATTGTATATGCAAACCAACATAACATAAAAATTTAAAAAGAACAGGAAGACAGAAAGAGGTATGCAAGAGTTACAAATAACAAAATTAGATACTATTACATAAAACTTTACAGTATCAGTATAAACAGGCATTCATTCATCTATGAGCCCTCACAGGCTGGCAGGCAAATATAGTCAGGTGTGCACTCATAAATGAGACTACATCCGCCATCACAGTTTTGGCATTTTCTATATGCCTATGTTGTTGTTGTTGTTATATGTTGTAAAGTTGTGACTCATAGTGATATTATGTACAATAACTCTGAAGCCTGCCCTGTCCTGAGCTCCTCACTAACGCTGGCACACCTACCCCCATTGCCCTAGTTACTGTATTAATCCATCTAATCAGGGGTCTTCCGCTCCTGCACTGCCCCTCACTCTTCCAAGCATGATGTGCTTCTCCACGGATCAATCCCTCCTGACCATATGTCCAAAGTATGTGAGACAGAGCTTCAAAATCCTAGCCTCCAAAGAGAAACTTGGCTTCACACTCTCCAAGGCAGGCCTATTTGTTTTCTTGGTGGTCCATGGTATGTTCAAGACTCTTCTCTTGCACCACAACTCAAAGGTATCAATTCTTCTCCTATCCTCTTTAGTCATTGCCCAGCTCTCTAATACATATATTTGTATGTTCTGTAAATAGGCCCATTTATATAGCAAGCAAGGAAGCTCTGGTGGACTAGTGGTAAGAAGCTGTCCTGACAGCCTGAAGGCAGATGACTTAAATCCACCAGTGACTTTGAGGAAGAAAGATTGGCAATTTCTTATCATATGATTTACAACCTCTGAAAACTCATTGCAGGATCACGATGAATCAGTTATCTGAGAAGCTGGACTCTATGAGGTGGAATGTAGCATCAGTATTGGAGGGAGACACATCAATAACTGTGATTGATGCTTGCTTGCTGAAAATAAGAACTTGGGGCACTTGTTGCAGAAAATGAAGGAATGCAGCCTGTGGTATGGATTGTATCTCAAAGTTAAGAAAACGAAGATTCTTACCACTGGACCAATAGGCAGTATCATCATAGATGGAGAGGAGATTTAAACTGTTAACAACTTTATCTTGCCTGGATTCACAATTAACACAATTTTGGTACCAGCAGTCAGGAAATAAGGAGACACATTGCACTGGGAAAGTCTGCAGTTAGGTACCTGTCCAAATTACTGAGGAGGAATGATGTCAGTTTGAGGTCTAGTGAATCTGATTCAGGCCATGGTCTTTCCGATTACTTGCTATGCATTTAAGGGCTGCACAATGACTAAGGATGACAGGAGAAAGATTGATGCCTTTGAGCTATGGTGTTGAAGAAGACCGCTGAATAGCCCATGGACAGCTAAGAGAACAAACAGATATGTCTTGGAGATGGTGCATCTGGAGTTCTCTCTCTCTCCTTTTTTTTTTTTTTAGTTTTCTTTTTTAATTTCCTTTTTTTAAAATTCCATTCATTCATTGTTGCACCCTTCTCCCCGCACCCCCTCCCCCCCCCCCCATTCCCCCGTTTGCTCCTCTCCTTCAAAAGCAAAAGAAAAACTCCCTCATTGGTACGCAATCCCCCCATAAATCCCCCAAACCCAAATATAATCCACTCTGCAACCCTCATTCCTCTTAGGATAAACATAATGCCCTAAAATATAATACTTTTAAGATATTCTCTCCCCCAAAGACTTGAATGCTGTAAACATATTTCATGCAGTTTTTCTCAGTCTTACCCCCATCCTGATGTCTGCCTCATTCTACAACAGTGGCACCATATAGCATTTGTCCCT
>NW_006400180.1:528877-535443 GCF_000299155.1 Elephantulus edwardii | reverse complement strand
TATTCCATTGTGCGAATATGCCACAGCTTCACAGTTTGTTGATGGGCATTTAGGTTGTTTCCAACTCCTTGCTATTGTAAACAAAGCCGCAATAAACATGGGTATGCATATATCTACTTGGATGCCATTTATGGTCTCTTTAGGGTATATTCCCAGTAGTGGAATTGCTGGGTCAAATGATATCTCTATTTGCAACTTTTTGAGAAAGTGCCACATCGCTTTCCACAGTGGTTGCACCATTTTACACTCCCACCAACTCTTTGGAGGCAAGAATGATGAAACTTCACCTCACATAGTTTGGGCATGTTGTTAAAAGGTTCTATTCCTTAGAGAAGGACATGATGCTTGGAAGGGTGGAGGGTTGGCAAATAAGAAGAAGGCCCTCAACCAGATGGATTGACATAATGACTGCTGCAATGAGCTTTTGTATGTCAGGAAGTGTGAGCATAGCACAAGATAGAACAGGGTTGTTCATGGATCATTATAAGTCATACTCGACTCCACAGCACCTAACAATGACAACAAATAGTAAATAAGAAAATAAGTTGCTAGGTTTGGGAGCACAGAATTCAATTGAACATGACATTAAGGAAATTGAAGCTTTGGTGACCTAGTGGTGAGAAGCTGCAACGCAATCCCAGAGCTTCGCAGTTCAAATTCCCTAGCTCCTTGGTAAGGAAAAGGATGGGCAATTACTACTTCTGAAAACCTGCTGGAAGGCCAGTTATGGGTCCATTTTAACTTGACAGCGTACAACACAACAATGGACCATGTTCTACATTCTACTTTGGTGAATACTGACTCTTATTGTTGTTGTTATTAGGTGATTTGGAGTTGAGTACAACCCATAGTAACCCTATGAAAAACAGATATGTACCCAGCCCTATACTGTGCCATGCTCACATTCTCTCACATTCTCAAGTCCATTTCAGCAATCATTGTGTCAATCCACCTGATTAAAGGCCTTCTTTCTTTTCACCAACCATCCTCCTCTCTAAGCATGATGTCCCTCTCCAAGGAATAGCTTTTCCTAGCAATATACCCAAAATATATGAGACAAATATTTTTCACTATTCCTCCAAAGAAGATTGAAGCTGCACCTTCTCCAAAGACATATTTGTTTGTTCTTTTGGCTGTCCATGGATATTCAGGACTCTTCTCCAAAACCATAGCTCAAAGGCATCAATTCTTCTGTCATCCTTATTCATTGTTTAGTTCTCAGATACGTAGCAAGTGATTTAAAATTTTTATGGCCTGAGTCAGGCACACCTTCCTCCTCAAACTCACATCATTGTCTGTTAGTAATTTGAAGAGGTCCTTGACTACAGATGTTCCCCAGTGCAATACTGACTGCTCTACCAAGGATGTTGATTGTGGATCTAAGCAAGGTGAAATTTTGATAGTTCCAAACATTTCTCCATCTATCATGGTATTGACTATGAGTCCAAAAGTGAGAATTTTTGTTTTCTTGATGTTGAAATACAGTCCATATTGAAGGCTATAGACTTTGATCTTCTGCAGCCAGGACTTCAATTACTCCTCACTTTGAGCAAGCAAGTTTGTGTCATCTGCATAATGTATATTATAGATGAGTCTTCCTCCGATCCTGGTGCTACATTCTTCTTCATAGAGTCTAATTTCTCAAATAATTTACTCAGAGTACAGATTGCATAGGTATGGAGAGAATAGACAACCTTGACACACACCTTTTTTAGTTTTAAACTATGTAATCTTACCTAGCTCTATTTGTACAATAGCCTTCTTAGTTTAGATATAGGTTTCTCATGAGCACTAATATGTGTTCTGGGAATCCTATTCCTCTCAAAGTTACCCATAATTTGCTATGACACATCCAGTTAAATGCCTTTTCATAGTAAAAAAAGCACAAATAGAAATCCTTCTGGTATTCTTTACTTTCAGCCAAGATCCATCTGACATCAGCAATGATATTCCTAGTGCCATGGCCTCTTCTAAACGATCTTTAACCATTTTAAAATAATTTTTGGTAATATTTTGCTTGCGTGTGAAATTAATTATAGTGTTTAGTAATTTCCACCTGCTATTCAATCACTTTTCTCATGAATAGGGTCTAGAGTCTTAAGAAGTAGTGAGTGTAGAATGGGACGGGACTGTCCTTGGGGTTGGGGAGAGACTGAGTAAGATGGGTTCAATGATGTGTGCTGCACTGAGGCGGAGGAGGGAGGGAACTGTTTAAAAGAGATATATAACTGGGTGTTTCTGTCATCACAGGAGTCTAGAGCGAGGGCTGCATGGTGGAGGGGACCTGGGGGGGGTTGTGGAACAATGAAAGAATCTTTTCTTTTACTTTTCCATAATTTTTGACTCATGTACTTATAACTTGTTAGTCAAATTTGTGTCTTCTAGGTTGCAACACCCCCATGATACATCTTCAAGGATATGAACATGTACGGCCAAGCACAATCAATAAGAGTGCATCTAAATTCCAAAATCAATCTCCATAATAGTCTATGTGTTTCCTACTGCCAAAGGGGCCCTTTAGAGTAGTGAGAGATCTTCACCCTGAAACCCACAGCGTCCCTTTTCAGCAGGAAGTAGCTAAGAGAATACGCCATCCCCTTTTCCTTATGACTCAGGGTGAAGTCTCTCTCAGGGAGGAGTGATAGGGAATGGCAAAGGACACACTGACAAAGAAGATTAATCAGAACTGGCTTTGACAAGCACTGTGGCATTTGGACAAGAACAAACTGGGAGGAGGGTAGAGAGAATGGTGCAGCGGTGAATGAATGGAAACCTAAGATCTCTGTAAATGTTTATCAAAATGAATAAAATATAATTATAGAAAAAAAAGAAGTAGTGAGTGGAGACAAATAAACATGAAGTCCATCTTCCACAAGAAACAAGAAGGCTTACTTTGTGCTCAACACTGCCTGAACAATCTGCCGCAAGGGGAATATTTTACCCCTGTGAGATTATCCTCAATTGCACATCAGCTGGACAAAGAGGAGAGGATGAGAATGGCAGAAGAAGGCATTACGAGTGAAAACTACCAGACATTTTTAGAGCAGCCTTCTGGAAATATGGATGTTAGTGGGTTTTACTCCACCCAACTGATAAGCAATGCCTTAAAAGTTTGGGGTTTAGAACGAATCCTGTTCAACATCCCAGAGTATCAGAGGCTCAGGATGGATCCTATAAATGAAAGAGCTTTTATAGGCAATTGTAAAGAACACTGATTTACAGTTAGAAAATTAGGAAAACAGTGGTTTAACTTGAATTATCTCTTGTTAGGTCCAGAATTAATATCAGACCCATATTTCTTGGCTCAATTACAACAGGAAGGTTACTCTATATTTGTTGTTAAGGGTTATCTTCCAGGTTGTGAAGCTGACCAACAGCTTCAGATGATCAGGGTCCAACAGATGTAGCAACCAAAACTTATTGGAAAATAATTAGCCCATCTGAAAGACCAGAGAGTCCAGAAAACAGATCTGGAATGAGTTCTGGAAAGAAATGATGGGCCTGGAATGGTAGATGAAAATGAAGGGGATTTGTAGAGGGCTCTGGCCCTTAGTTGTCATGATATTGACCTCGAGGACAAAGAGGCAGATCTCTACAGAGCTATTCAGCTCAGCATACAAGGTAGTCTCAGAAATGTATCCCACAATACCCCACAGAACATGAGGTATAAATCTTAGTTCAGAAGAACTGCAGAAGATAAGGGAATCCTACTTGGAAAAGCAGCAGCAGCAGCAGCAGCAGCAGCAGCAGCAGCAGCAGACAGGCAAATCTGCAGGGACCAGTTTTACTTCCATCTGAAAATCTGACCACAAGTTCAAAAGTATCTGGCAGCGATTTTAGTGATGCTATGAGTGAAGAAGATATGCTTCAGGCAGCTGTGACCATGTCTTTGGAATTGTTAGAAATAATTTGAAAATGGAAGGAGAAAAATAACACTGCCTTGTAAAATCATTTAGCTTTTCATACTTTCCAACATTATCCTGTGTGTTTTTAGTCATTTGTTACAGAGAACCATGTACAACTGAGGAATCAAGACTTTTAGGGTGGTTTGCAAGCAAAATAATGAAAAGTGGCACAATGCATCAGTTGTAGGACTACATAAATGACCCTCTGAATACTAGCCAAAGAGACATTCAGAAATTAAAGACTTTTCAACTAGTTTTAAAAAAAAAAGTAGTGAGTGATCATCTAAAGTGTCAGTCCATAGAACATTCAATACTTTTCTCCAACACTAATATTAAAAAAACATTATTCTTCTTTGGTCTTCTTTATTCATTTTCCACCTTTCACCTTCACAGAAAGCAGTTGAAAAGAAATCTAGTATTTATGAATTGTTGATCAGCAAACCAATTTACTCTATAAACTTTCACTAAAATTATAGTAAAAATTTAAAAACAAACAACAAAATATTACAGACAAGTAAACTCTATAGAGTGTCATTTTACTCTGCATGCAACTTGGAGCTCCTGTGAGTTGGGATTGACTCAATGGCAAGTATTTGGATTTTTCTTATTGGGTTGTTGTTTTGTTTATGTTGTATTGTGTTTTTTGTTTGTTTAGAGATGATTGGGAAGATGGACTTAGAGATGAGTACAGTTTTGGGTGGATTATGTTGAGGGCTTGTGATGTAATGATTTAAGTCTGAAACGTCAGAGTACTTGCTTTTGGGAATCATAGGCTAATGGGCTTAGTGACTCACATAGCCATGGATGGCCCCTGGCTTGAGTATTGACCAGAGATAACAAAACAGTGCCCACTGAGGTAAGTGTGGTGGTGACAGAGGAATGACTAGAACTGTCCAGGAGCTGGAAAATCTTGGTGGCACTGAAGTATCTCCAGGTTCAGTGACCATTTACTCTACTGTCAAAGTTGGGTCACTGAAATTTCCTTCTAGCCAAAATTTAGTTCAGAATTTAGATTGCCAAATGAAACAAAAGAAAACTTACCATACTTATCACTCAGTGAGATCAATTACAGCTAAAATAAGAAGCCAACTATGACCACACCAGGCGAAGTCCTTGGCAAAGGACAAGCAGAAACTAATGACAGTGCGGTGAGTGGCAGCAGAGTCAGGCTTCTTGCCTGAACAGGACAGAGTTGGGGCTAGTCTGAGGACTTAGATAGGTGGAAGCCCAGTTTCCTTTGCAGGACCATTAAGAGGGTGAGTAACCTCTTAAAAATGAACCACAGGAGTCTGTAATGCACCCTGGAGAGGTGCATCCTCTCAGGCACCCAGAGATCATAGTGTGGACCAGAGAGCTGGGCTTGTCTGCTTTCTGGAAAAGAGAAGAAAGAATAAACAAGTCACCTGCCTCACACAGCACTTTAAGAAGGCTCTCAGGTAGCCATATTGAGGCATGGTCTACCTGAAGTCTGTTATTGACTTTCCAGCTCCCCTTCTTTTTTTGTGGGGGTTTATTACATCTTTTTTTTTCCTTTTTGTGTACTGTCAAATCAGATCCGATTGGCTCAGGAGGAAATGCCCTTAATTCTCCAATGGTGCATCTGTTGGATTTGAACCACTCTCCTTCAGGATTACAGTGCAGTGTCTTGCCACTAGGCCACAAGAGCTCCTTCCAGCCCCCACTTTAAAAAACAAACAAAACCAAACAACCCCCCCCCAAAAAACCCAAACTGTGACTTGAGTGAAAATTTAAGACAAAACTTGGCTTTCCATTAAACAATTCATCCAAATCATGTTCCATGATACACAAGGAGAGACACAGGGAGGAACAGGGAGAAAATGGGGAGAGTGTTGTTCTAGCTAGGATGGGTAATCAGTCATCATAACGGGAGTTCTGGTGACTTAATGGTAAGGAGTTGCACCACCATCCTAAAGGCATTGGTTTCAATCTACCAACTGTTCCATAGGAGAAAGATGGGCACACTCTTCCTGCATCATGTACTGCCTCTGAAAACTCACCAGAGAATCCACTATGAGTTGGTTCTGACTTGACAGTACATGGCAACAAGAAGGGCCATGGTCTCAAGGCATTTACTAGTTTCTATTAGACCAGTAAATCTGGTCTTTTTACTGATTTTTAATTTTGTTCTGTGTTTTTTCCCCTATTCTATCTTTTCCTTTTTGCCATGGAGAACTGATGTCTAGCTGAGGCCATATGTCTTATTGGAGGAGATAGCCTAACTTTCTCTTACAGAGCTGCTGGTGGATTCACACTATCAGTCATGGCCTTTGAGTTATCAGCACAATTTCCTCTGCACCAGCTCACCTGATCTCCCTCATTAGCATTGTTGTTGTTGTTGTTATGTGCCATAGAGTCGCTTGCGACTCATGGCGACCCTATGTACAAGAGCTCTATACGCTCTTCTATCCTGTGCCAACCTAGCCATCTCAAACGCATTTAATACCACCTCTCCAGTCACAGAATCGATCCATCTCATCAAAGGTCTTCCTTTCCTTAGCCGCCCCTCCACTCTGCCAAACATGATGTCCCTCTCCAAGGATCAGTCCCTCCTTGCAACATGCCCAAAATATGTCAGACGAAGCTTCAGAATCCTTGACTCCAGGGAACATTCTGGCTTCACCCTCTACAGGACAAACCTGT
>NW_006400180.1:517111-527872 GCF_000299155.1 Elephantulus edwardii | reverse complement strand
CAGTGGGCCAGCTGGCTGTTCTCCAGATTTCTTGGCACAACTTAGTGAGCACATCCAGGCCAGTGTCTGTTGAAATATGTCAATTGGTATGCCATCAACTCCTGGAGCCCTGTTTGCATTGTTCTTGTAATAATGTTTTGTAATTTTCTTTGTATAGATCCTTTGTGTTTCTGGTTAGGTTTACTCACAAGTATTTAATCTTGTGATTTTTTTATTGTGAAGGGTATTGATTTTCTCAGCTCCAGCTCTGTATTCTCTTTGTCACTGTAGAGAAATCCAGTTGATTTTTGTATGTTGATCTTGTATCCTGCCACTTTGTTGAATTGGTCAACTATGTCCAGTAGTTTTCTTGCTGAGTCTTTAGGGTTTTCCAAGTAAACTGTCCTAACATTTGCATAGAGAGATAATTTTACCTCCTCTTTGCCAATTTGGCTACCTCTTATATCCTTCTCTTGTCTTACTACTATCGCTAAGACTTCCAATACAATATTGAAAAGGAGAGGTGATAGTGGGTATCCGTGCCTAGTTTCTGTTCTCAAGGGGAATGCCTTCATTCTTTCTCCAGCAAGAACAATGTTGGCTCTTGGTTTTGCATATATCCTATTTTATTGAGTGTTTTAATCAGGAAAGAGTGTTGGATTTTGTCAAGGGCCTTTTCTGCACCAATTGATAGTATTCTTGTTCTTTGCTTTGTTAATGTGATGAATTACATTGATTGTTTTTCTTATGTTGAACCATCCTTGCATATCTGTTATGCATCTCACTTGGTCATGGTGATTTTTTTTTTTAAATTGTTGGATTCCATTAACCAGGATTTTATTCAGGATTTTTGCGTCTATGTTCATAATCATGAAAGATATGGGCCTGTAGTTTTCTATTTTGGTGGTGTCCTTTCCTAGCTTTGGTATCAAGGAAATGTTTGTTTCATAGAATAAATCTGGGATAATTCCTTCTTTTTCTATTTTCTGAAATAGTTTCTGTACGATTGGTGACAGTTCTTCTCTGAACCTTTGATAAAATTCACTTGCAAAGCCATCTGGTCCAGGACTTTTTTTGGCTGGAAGTTGTTTTATTACCTTTTCAATTTCTCCTTTTGTCATGGGTCTGTCAAGATGTTCAGTTTTGGTTGGTGTCAGTTTAGGTATGTTGTGAATGTCTAAGTGTTTGACCATTTCCTCTACGTTTTCATATTTGTTTGAGTATAATTTTTCATAATATGTCAATGTTAGCCTTTTTATTTTAGTTGGTTCTGTTGTGACATTGCCCATTTCATCTCCTATTCGGATTATTTGTGTCTTTTCCTTATTTTCATTTGATAGTTTTGCTAGTGGTTTGTCGATTTTATTGACCTTTTCTGAGAACCAACTCCTTGTCTTGTTGATAGTTTCAATTGTTTTTTCGTTTGCCTTTTGATTTATTTCTGCTCTACGTTTTATAATTTCAGTTTATTTAAAAGGGTGTTGGGTTTACTTGCTGTTCTTTTTCAATTTGTTGGATATGTTGGGTTAGAGAGTCAATGGTAATTTTTTCCTGCCTTTTGATATGTTTACTTATTACTATACATTGACCTCTTATTATGGCTTTGTCTGTTTCACAGAGGTTTTGGTAAGTGGTGTTTTCTTTATCATTTGATTCAAGATACTATTTTATTTCATTTTTAATTTCTTCTATTACACACTCCTCCCCCAATTTGTCTCAAACCTGTTCCTGAGATGGTTCTGAAATCAGGTGGGATAAACTCAAAGTCATATTTTGGTTCCTGTGGATTTGGTTTAATTTTCCTCAGCTTCAGCTTGAACTTGCATATGAGTATTATGCAATGGTGGTCTGTTACACAATCAGCTCCTGGCCTAGTTTTCACAGCTGATATTGAGCTTCTCCAGAGGTTCTTTCCACAGACATAACCAATCTGATTTCTATGCATACCATCAGGTGAAATTCATGTATGTAACCTGTGTTTGTGTCATTGATTGTGCAAAATTCAATCATTCTCTCTCCAGCTCCATTTCTGTCACGGAGTCTATGTTTTCCAACTATTGAATCTTCTTCTCTGTTCCCAAATTTTGCATTCCAGTTATCCATTATTATCAATGCGTCTTGATTGCATGAACACTAATGAGCGAAGACCAGATGAGTTGTGGGAGGATATCAAGGGTATCATCCAGGAAGAGTGCAAATGGTCATTGCAAAGAGAGAAGAGGAAGAGAAGACCAAAATGTATGTCAGAAGACACTCTGAAAATTGCACTGGAGTGCAGAGAAGCCAAAGCAGAAGAAAGAATTCAATATGCTAAAGAGTTGAATAGAAGATTTCAAAAGGTAGCACGGGATGACAAAGTAAAATATTACAATGAAATGTGCAAGGAGTTGGAGTCAGAAAATCAAAAGGACCGAACTCGCTCAGCATTTCTTAAGCTCAAGGAACTGAAGAACAAATTCAAACCTCGAGTTGCTATAATCAAGGATTCTTTAGGCAGAATATTAAGCAACCCAGGAAGTATTAAAAGAAGATGGGAAGAATATACTGAGTCACTGTATCTAAAGGAATTGGAAGACACAGAAGAATTTCATGAAACAATATAAGAGCAAGAGCTTATGGTGATGAAGGAAGAAGTTAAGGCTGCTTTGAAGGAAATGGCAAAAAATAAGGCCCCAGGAATAGAAGGTATACCAGTTGACATAATTCAGTTAACAGATGCTTCCGTGGATGTGCTCACCAAGTTGTGTCAAGAAATCTGGAGAACAACCACTTGGCCAATTGACTGAAAGAGATATATATTTGTTCCTATCCCAAATAAAGGTGACTCAACAGAGTGTAGAAACCATAGAACAATATCATTGATTTCACATGCAAGCAAGATTCTACTGAAGATTATCCAAAAATGACTCTAACAGTACATCAGCAGACAACTGCCAGAAGTCTAGGCTGGGCTTAGAAGGGGTCGTGATACTAGGAATATTGTAGCTAATTTTAGATGGATATTGGCTGAAAGCAGGGAGTACCAGAGGAATGTCTACCTGTGTTTCATTGACTATGCAAAGGCCTTTGACTGGATCATAACAAACTGTGGCTGACTCTGAGAAGAATGGGAATCCCAGAACACTTGATCGTCCTAATGAGAAACCTATACTTGGACCACGAGGCAGTCATCAGAACAGAGCAAGGGAACACTGCATATTCAAAATTGAAAGGGCGTAGGCCAGGGATGTGTCCTATCTCCATACCTTTTTAACCTGTATGTGGAACAGATTATCTGGGACGCTGAGCTCTATGAGGAGAAATGTGCCGTCAGGATTGGTGGAAGATCTATCAACAATCTGCGTTATGCAGATGATACAACCCTGCTTGCTGAAACTGAGGAGGACCTGGGGCACTTGCTGCTGAGGGTCAAGGACTGCAGCCTACAATATGGATTGAGGCTCAATGTCACGAAGACAAAGATTCTCACCACTGGACCAATTGGCAGCATCAGGGTGGGTGGTGAAGAGATTGAGATTGTTCACAGCTTTAGTCTGCTTGGCTCCACAATTAACACTCTTGGCACCAACATCCAGGAAATTAAAAGATGTGTTGCAATGGAAAATTCTGCTGTTAGGGACCCCTCTAAAGTACTGAAGAGCAACGGTGTGTCTCTGGAGACTAAGGTGCATCTGATACAGGCGATGGTCTTTGCAATCACTTGTTATGCATCAGAGAACTGGACAATGACTAGGGAGGATAGAAGGAGAATTGATGCTTATGAGCTTTGGTGTTGGAGAAGAGTGCTGAGGGTCTCATGGACTGCTAAGAAAACAATCAAATTCATTCTGGAGAGGGTTAAACCGGGATGCTCCTTGGAAGCAAGGATTCTGAGGCTTTGTCTGACAGGCTTTGGTCATGTTGTAAGGAGGGATCAGTCCTTGGAGAGGGACATCATCCTTGGGAGGGTGGAGGGCAGATGCAGGAGGAGAATGCCCTCTGGGAGGTGTATTGATTCGGTGACTGGGGCAATCGGAATGAGTGTGTCGGAGACGGTGAGATTGGCACAGCAAAGAGCAGAGTTTAGAGCTGTTGTACATAGGGTCGCTATGAGTCGCAAGCGACTTGATGGTACATAACAACAATAACAACATTTTGTTTTTCAGTTTTGTTAGTGTTTGTTTTACATATTTTGCAGGTCTTTCATTTGATGCATAGATATTTATTATTGTTATTCTCTCTCGTTTTAGTGACCTTTTAAACATGTAGTGACCTTCCTTTTCTTTGGGATAGTTTTTGCATTAAAATTTATTTTATTGGAGATTAATTTTGCTACTCTTGCTTTTTTCTAGTTGCATTTGCTTGGTATATTTCCCCCCACCCTTTTATTTTTAGTCTTCTTTTTTTATCTTCATTTTTTCAGGTGTGTCTCTCATAGACAGCATATTGATGGATTTTGGCTTTTTATCCAATCTGCTGCCCTTTTTCTCTACAGTGGTGCATTCAAACCATTCACATTCAGTGTGATTCTAGAAAGGCAGAGTTTTATTGCTATCATTTTGTTGAGTTCTTTTTGGTGTTGTTGCTAGTTAATTTGGTCCATGCTGCTTTCTGTCATACCTCTGTAAAAAGGGCATCTCTCAGTGTTTCCTGCAATGCTGATCTTGTTTTTACAGACTCCCTAAGATTCTGTTTTTCTGGGAAGATCTAGATCTCTCCTTCATATTTGATGGATAATTTTGCTGGGTACAGTATTCTTCATTGACAGTTGTGTTCTTTGAGTGTTTGATATATGTTCTTCCACTCTTTTCTTGCTCACATGGTTTCTGCTGAGAAATTGGCGTTTAATCTTATCTGCTCTCCCTTATAGGTTACTCTTTGTTTCTTCCTTGCTGCTTTCAGGATTCTATCTTTATCTTTATTTCTGACAAATTTAATTATGATATGCCTTGGTGGGTTTTTTTTAGGGGGGGGGCTGGAGATCTTGTCTATATGGTGTTTGCTGAGCTTCTTGGATATATATTCTCTCATTCTTCATTATATCTAGGGAGTTTTCTTCTCTTCCTAAACTTTTTCAGTGCCTTTATTTTCTTCTTCCTGTTCTGGGATTATCGATGATGCACATGTTATTTCTCTTAATGGTGTCCCACATTATTCTTATGTTTTCTTCTTTTTCCTTCTTTTTTGATTCTGCTTTTTTCTCTAGCAGATCTGTGTTGGCAATTCTATCTTGTATTTCAGTGGTTCTGTGTTCCATCTCTTCAACTCTGTTCACGTGTCACTCCATCATGTTGACAGCATCGGATACACTGGACGTCATATTTTGGGTAGTGGTTTCTTGTTTTTCCAGTCCCACTAATGCCTCCTTTGTTTTGTTGGCATTGTTCTGGATTTTATTTACTTATTTATTTATTTTTGCTCCTCCTGGTTTTTGCTTGTAGTATCCTCTAATTCTTCACGTTTATCTTTCATCCATTGAAAATATCCAATCACTGCTCTTTTAAATTCTGTGTCAGAAAGTTCTGTCAGACTTTCTTGTTTCAGGAAATCCATTGGTACTGTGTCACTTTTTGGTGGTGACATCTTGCTTTACACTTGTGTAGAGTGTGAGATAGCTTGCTTTCTTCAAGATATTAATATGTTCTTGATCTGAAGACAATGCTTTAGAAATCAGTTGGGCAGCTACCCCACTTGTATTTCTCTCTGAACTTCTGACTAAATGAAATGGTCAGTTCAGGACCTGTGAGAGAGCAGCCTTTTGTAGTTAAGTCAGATCAAGGTGCTCCAGATTAAAAGTAAGTTGATTGATTGGACGTGTAGGCAGAGGTGTGGAGTTTAATCGGGGTGCGGTAGGCACTGGCGTGGGGTGATAACAGGGGCATGTCAATCACTTGTGGGACCTCATTCAGACCTCAGCTGTCCCTGTGTGCTCACGATTGGATCACTGCTCAAATTGCAGCTATCCGTCTCCCTACTAGCAGTTGTCACTCAGCGTTACCTGCCCAGAAGGCCTTACATTGGTACCTTCACTCAGCAGCCCCTGCCTGAGCAGGATGCAGGGTCCAGCGGGACCCGAGAAGACTCAATTTCCCGCCAACCCACTTAAGTCTGACCAGTCTGTCATGTCCACGAAATTCAGTCAAATTCCTACTGGCTTGCCTGTTTCTGGGCAGTCGGTATGGCCCAAGAGAACTCAGCCAAATTCCCCCCAGTGGGCTCACTCTTGGGTGTTCTCCCAGCCATACGGTGGTGCCCAAGAAATCCCAGCCAGGATCATACCAGCCCACCTGATTGTGGGTTGTTGGTGGGGGTACAGAAGAATTCACTCAAATTTCAACAGACTGACTGGGTCTTAGTGGGGCTTAAGAGAACTCAGCCAGTATCCTGCCAACCTTTCTCCTGTAGACTGGGTCCCACAGCTATTTGGCTGGTGGCTTCCAACTTTGGTTGGTTCTGCAGCATGGAGCTCAGTGAAGCTTTATGTTCCTGTAGCTCTGAAACAAATTGTTTCAACAAAAGTTCTGATTCAAATTCCTATTGTCCACATCACGCAACAAACCCACTGAGTCTTAGTGGGGCTAAGAGAATTCATCTAATTTCCCAGTAACCTTTACTCTATCAGATGGATCTCACAGCAGCTTGGGTAGTGGCTTCGGCACAGCATGTTGTGCAGCTCTATGTTCCTGTAGCTCCAAAACTAATTGTTCCAACCAAAGTTCTGATTCAAATTCCTACTATCCACATCATGCTGTGTTGGTTGGTCTCTGTGCAGCTTGAAGATCACTCTAGTAGCCCATCTTTATGCAGCTTGCTATTCCTCTGGCTATTCACACTGCATTTGCCACCACCACCATCTTGGAATCCACATTATGTTTTATAAAATGAATCACCATTGGACCTTGTCCATCATTACCCTACCTTTTCAGGTCTCCTACAGATTCTTCCAATTTGGTTCACTCCCTACCTTCACCTACCAAACTGTAAAGCCCTGTAGTTTTACAGCTACATAGCCTCACCCCTTCCATACATGTTTTACTACTTATCCTTTTATTATTACAATAATGGTCTATGCAGTATTTGTTCTTATGAAATTAAGTTAATTCACTCAGCATAATGCTCTCCATTCTATCACAAGTTATGTAGTATTTTGTGAAATAGTTTTTCCTGTGTGCTGCATTCCATTGTGTAAACGTATCACAATTTCTTTTTTTATTACAATTTTTTTATTCATTTTAATGAAAACTTACAGAGATTTTGGATTTTCATTCATTCACTGTTGCACTTCTTTTCTTTACCCTTCTCCCCCCAGTTCTCTCCTCTCTTTGAAAAGCAAAAGATAAACTTCTTCGTTGATATCACAATTTCTTAATCCATTCAGTTGTGGTTGGGCATTTGGGCTGTTTCCATATTCTTGCAATCGTAAATAACACTGTTACGAACATCGGTGTACAGATTTTCATTTGGGGCTCAGTTCTAAATTCCTTGTAATATATTCCTAGTAGTTGAATGTTCTTATTGTTGTTATTACATGCCATTGAATGGCCTGCAACTCATAGTGACCATATGTTCAACAGTCCTAAAACTTCCTCTATCCTGTGTCAATCTTACTATCTCTGACACTTCTTCCTCTGTTATTCCAATCACTGAATCAATCAATCTAATAGAGGGTCTTACTCTCCTGTGCTGTCCATCCACCCTCCCCATCATGATGTCTCTTTCTAAGGACTGGTCCTTCCTTACAACATAACCAAAATATGTCAGCTGAAGCATCAGAATCCTTGTTTCAAGAAGCAACTTGGTCTCACCCTCTCTAGGACAAACATGTTTGTTTTCCTAGCAGTTCATGGTATATTCAGTACTCTTCTCCAGCACTAAGGCTCAAAGGCATCATTTCTCCTTCTATTATCCCTAGTCATTGTCCGGCTTTCTGACACATAGCAAGTAATTGCAAAGACTATGGCTTGAATCATATGCACCTTAGACTCCAGACTGACATCATGGCTCTTCAGTACTGTGGAGAGGTTGCTGACAGCACACCTTCCCAGTACAATTCCTCTTTTGATTTCCTTGCTGCTGGTACCAAGACTGTTGACTGAAGAACCAAGTAAACTAAAACTGTTAACAATCTCAATTTCTTCATAATTTATCATGATGCTGCCAATTGGCCCAATGGTGAGAATCTTTGTTTTCTTGATGTTGAGTTTCAGTCCATATTGAAGGCTACAGTCCTTGATCTTCTGCAGCAAGTGCTTCAGGCCCTCCTTAGTTTCAGCAAGCAGGGTTGTGTCATTTTCAGACACCAATTGCTGATGAGTCTTGCTCCAATTCTGATGCCATATTTCTCCTTATAGAGCAAAACAGAAGGAAGAAATCAAGATACTGATAAGGTGAACAGAAGAGTTCAAAGGGAAGTGTAGGAGACAAAGTCAACTATTATAATGAAATGTACACAGAGCTGGAGTCAGAAAATCAAAGGGTCCAAACTTGCTCAGAATTTCTTACAGTGAAGGAACTGAAGAACAAATTAAAGCAATGAGTTATAATACTTAAGGATGGTTTGGTAGAATATTAAATGATCCAGAAAGCATTAAAAGAAGGTGGAAAGAGTATACAGAGTCATTATATCAAAAGGAATTGGTGGACACAGAAGAATTTTATGAAACAATATATAAGCAAGAGCCTGTGGTGATGAAGGAAGAAGTTCAAAGTGCTCTGAAAGAATTGGCAAAAAAACAAGGCTCCAGGAATTGACGGCATACCAATTGACATATTTCAACAAACAGACACTGTCTTGGATGTGCTTAATAAGTTGCATCAAAAAAATCTGGAGAACAAACACCTGAACAACTGACTGGAAGAGATCAATATTTGTTCCCATTCCAAAGAAAGAGGCCCCAACAGAGTGCAGAAATTATCAAACAATATTACTAATATCACATGCAAACAAGGTTTTGCTGAAAATTATCTAAAAAATGAATGCTACAGCACATCAACAGAGAACTGCCAGAAGTGTGTGCCTGGTTTAGAAAAGGCTGTGGTACTAGGAATATTATAGCTAATGTTAGACGGATCTTGGGTGAAAGCAGGAGGTACCAGAGGAATGTTTATCTGTGTTTCATTGACTAGGCAAAGGCATTTGACTGTGTGGATCACTACAAACAGTGGCTAACTCTGAGAAGAATGGGAATCTCGGAACACTTGACCATGCTTATAAGAAACCTATACTTGGAACAGGATGCAATCGTCAGAACAGAGCCAGGGAACACTGCATGGTTTGAAATTGGGAAGAGTGTATGCCAGGAATAAGTCCTCTTTCTATATTTTTTTTTCAATCTATACGCAGTAGTGGAATAGCTAGGTCATATGGAGTATCTATGTCCAACTTTTTTTAAGTAAAACTTGTATTTTATATTGGTTTGCTTACAAAGTTAATATACTTTGTTTTTCACGCTGGATCTTTCCCATTTCCTTTACCCACCCCTCCCTCTACACATAAAATTGTGCAACCCTATGATTACCTCCCTGCCCATACTCACCCTTCTGCTCCTACCCTCCCACTCTTGGATCCTCATACACTTTGTGCTAGTACTATTTCTACTTCTTCAATAATGGTCTTCCACAATATTTGCCCTTATGGGACTGAATTAGTTTATTTAGCATGATACTCTCCAGATCCTTTGAAGTTAGTAATTTTCAAAATCATTGTTCCTGTGTAGTGTGTAGTATTCCATTGTGTGAATGTACCACAATTTCTCAATCCATTGGATTGTTACTAGACATTTTGTCTATTTCCATACTCTCGTGATGGTGAATAATGCTGCTTTGAACATTGATATACAAATCTCCATTTGTGCCTCAGTTTTCGTTTTCTCAGGGTATATTAGAAGCAGTGGAATAGCTGGGTCATATGGAATTTCTATGTTGAGGTTTTTAAGGACATGTCAAACTGCCTTCTAGAGTGATTGTACCATTTTACAATCCCACGAACAGTATATAAGAGGTCCTATCTCTTCACGTCCTCTCCAACATTTATTACTTGCTGTCCTGTTAAACTTTGCCACTGTTACTGGGGTAAGATGCTATTTCTTGATTTTGGTTTGCATATCTTTTATTGCCAGTGATCTGGAGCATTTCTTCATATGTCTGCCGGCCATCTGGTTATCTTTTGTGAAAAGTCTTTTCATGTATTTTGCCCATTTTTGTAAATGGGTTATCAGTCTTTTTCTTCTGGAGACCCAGGAGCATTTTATAAACTTTTGTTATGATGTGTTTGTCTGAGATGGTATTGCCAAATGTTTTTTCCCCAGTTGGTATATTTTCTTTTCACCCTCTTGGAAAAAGTTTTTGATGAGCACAGAGATTTAATATCTAGAAAGTCCCATCCATCAATTTTATCCTCTAAAGATTGTACATTCCTGGTTTTATTTGTCAGTCTCTTTATAACCTAGACTAGGTTTTCTTAGCTTGGTCCAAGTTTGTCTCTTATGAACTTTATGGTTTTGGGTGAACATGCTTTATCTCGTGCTGATTTTATCATCTCCAACACAACTACCTCATTACCCCAGTCACTGTGTCAATCCATCTCATCTAGGATCTTCCTCTCTGAGCAGTCACTCCACCTTTCCAAACATGATGTCCTTCTCCAATAACTGGTTCCTGCTGGCAACATCCCCAAAGTATGACAGACAGAGCTTTAAAATAATTTACTCTAAGGATCAGTTGTGCCAAGAAATCTGGAGAACAACCACTTGGCCAACTGACTGGAAGAGATCTATATTTAATCCCATTCCAAAGAAGGGTGAC
>NW_006400180.1:509405-516071 GCF_000299155.1 Elephantulus edwardii | reverse complement strand
GTGTCAGAGGCAGTGTGATTGGCACAGGATAGAGCAGGGTTTAGTGTTGTTGTACATAGGGTCGCTAGGAGTTGCAAACGACTAGACGGCTCATAACAACAACAACAACAACAACTAAGGATCAGCCTGGTTTCACCTTTTTCAAGACAGATTTATTTGTTTTCTTAGTAGTCCATGGTGTATTTAATATTCTTCTCCAGCACAACAACTCAAAGACATCAATTCTTCTATCATCCTGAGTTATTGTCCAGTTCTCTGATGCATAGCAAGTAATTGAGAAGACTGTGGCCTGGATCATGTGCACCTTAGTCTATAGACTGACTTAATTTTTTTCCAGTATCCTGGAGAGGTCCCTGACAGCAGATTTTTCAAACTCAATTTGTCCTCTGACTTCCTGGCTGTTGGAATCAAATTTTTGGTTGTGAAGTCAAGCAAGGTGAAGCCGTTAACAATCTTTATCTCTTCTCTGACTATCATAATGCTGCCAATTGGGCCAGTTGTGAGAATCTTTGCTCTCTTAATGTTGAGAATCAATCTGTATTGAAGACTGTAGTCTTTGACCTTCTGCAGCAAGTGCCTCAGGTCCTTCTCAGTTTCAACAAACTATTGTTTATGAGTCGTCTTCCAATTTTGATGCTACATTCCTTCTCATAGAGCCCAGCATTTTGTAATGTCTGTTCCACATACAGATAGAAAAGGTATAGAGATCACATGCATCCCTGGTGTACATATACTTTTCCTAATTTTGAAACTTTCAGTGTTTCCTTGCCCTGTTCTCATGACTGCTTTTTAGTCCAAGTATAGATTTTGCATAAGCACAATCGAGTGTTCTGAGATTCCCATTCTTGTTAAAGTTACCCACAGTTTGTTGTGGTCTGCAGTCAAGTGCCTTTGCAAAGTCAATGAAACACAGATGGACATTTTTCTGGTACTCTCTACTTTTAGCTAAGTTCCATCTAACATTGGCTGTAATGTTCCTAGTGCCACTGCCTCATCTAAATCCAGTCTGCACATCTGGAAGTTAGTTCTCTATTGTTGTGGTGTTCTAGTAATTTTTTGGACCATTTTCAGCAGGGTCTTGCTTGCATGTGATAATTTCCACACTCTGTTGGATTATCTTTTTTTTTAAATGGGATTAAATTGGGACCTCTTTCAGTCAGTTGGCCAGGTGATTGTCCTCCAGATTTTTTGGCACAATGTGGTGATCATGTCTAGGGCAGCATCTGTTTGTTAAAATACATTAATTGGTATGCTATCAATTCCTGGGGCCTTGTTTTCTGCCAATTCCTTCAGATCATCTTGAACTTCCTCCTTCATTACCATTGCCTCTTAGTCATATATTATATTATGAAATTATTCTGTGTCAGCCAATTCATTTTAGTATAGTGACTGTGTACTCCTTCAAATTTCTTTTGATGCTTCCTGGGTCATTTGATATTCTGCCAACAGCGCTTTTAGTTATTGCAACCAGAGTCTGTAATTTGTTCTTCAGTTCCTTCTGCTTAAGAAATGCTGAGCAAATTCATTCCTTTTGATTTTTCCAACTCCAACGCTTTGTATATTTCATTGTAATGTTTTGCTTTTACTTCCATTCTGTCTTTTGACATCTTCTGTTCAGCTCCTGAGCATCTTGCTGTCTTCCCTTTGCTTCGACTTCTCGACACTCTAGTGTAATAGAGTCTCTTCTGACAGCCATCATTATCTTCTCTTCTTCCTCTGTCTTTGTAATTACCTTTTGCATTCTTTATGGATGATAATCTTCGTATTCTCTCACAGACCATCTGGTCTCACGCATTAGTATTCAAGGCCTAAAACTGGTTCCTGAGATTGTCTTTAAATTTAGGAGGGATAGATTCAAGGTCAGACTTCAGTTCTTATGGATTTGATTTGCTTTTCTTTACCTTCAGACTGAACTTGAAAATGAGTATCGGACAATCTGATCCACAATCAGCACCTGGCCTAGTTGACACATATGATAATGAGTTTCCTCAATGATTTTTCCCACAGATGTAATAATTCTCATTCCTGTGTAGTTCATCAGGTGATGTCCATTTGTATAGTCCCTGTTTGTGTTTCTTATAAATCGTATTTGCAATGAATCAATCACTGATTGTACGGAATTCTATCATTCAGTATCCAGTCTCATTTCTGTCACTAAGTCCGTGTTTCTCAATATCCATCCTTCTTCCTTGTTCCCAACTTTTGCACTCCAGTCACTCATTATTACTAATGTATCTTGGTTGTATATTTTATCAATTTCTGATTGCAGGAGTTGGTAGAAGTAATCTATTTCTTCCTCTTTGGCTCTGGTTGTTGGTGCATAAATTTGAATAAATTTGATAGTGATATTAAGAGGTCTTTCTTGTATGTGTATGGATATTATCCTATCACAACATTGTATTTTAAGATGGATCTGTTGTTATTGTTGTTGTCAGGTGTTGTTGAGTTGACAATTCATAGAGACTCTATGAATAGTGGTTCTGAACCCCAGCCTATCCTGTGCCATCCTCACATCCTCCACCCTTCCAAGCTTTGTGTCCCCTTCCAAGGAATAGCCCTTCCTAGCAACATGTCCAAATTATGGGATGTGAAATCTCATCATTCTTGCCTCTAAAAGGATCACTCTGGTACCCTCTCCAAGACACATTTGTTTGTTCTTTTGGCAGTCCAAGTGAAAATATTTTCATTAATACCATATGCAAAAAATTTATTCAGAATAATCTACAACTGTACATTGGCAGGAAAACTCAAGAAGTTTAATCTGAAAAGAATGGAAATCCCAGAACACTAGATTGTACTTACACAAAGATTATACTTGGACCAAGAGGCAGTTGTCAGAACAGAACAAGGAAACACTGTGTGGTTTTAAATCAGGAAGGGTGTATGCCAGGGGTGTGACCTATCTCCCTCCATAACTTTTCAACCTTTATGGGAAACAGATCATCTGGGAGGCTGGGCTCTATGAGAAGGAGTGTGATGTCAGAATTGGAGGATGACTCATCAGCAATCTGTCATGCAGATGACACAAACTGAGGAGGACCTGATGCACTTGCTGCAGAGGGTCAAGGACTGCGGCTTTAAATATGGATTGAAGCTCAACATCAAGAAGACAAAGATTCCCACCACTGGGTCTATTAGCAGCATTATGATGGATGGGGAAGAAATTGAGATTGTTAACAAATTTCATTTACTTGGCTCCACAATCAACACTCTTGGCACCAGCAGCCAGGAAATCAAAAGATGGATTGCATTGGAA
This sequence comes from Elephantulus edwardii, assembly GCF_000299155.1. Lineage (NCBI taxonomy): Eukaryota > Metazoa > Chordata > Mammalia > Macroscelidea > Macroscelididae > Elephantulus > Elephantulus edwardii. The sequence goes on along the minus strand of NW_006400180.1, from coordinate 512,815 downwards.
AATTCTGCTGTCAGGGACATCTCCAAAGTACCAAAGAGCAATGATGTCAGTCTGGAGACTAAGGTGTGCCTGTTCTAGGCATGGTCTTTACAGTAATGTGCTATTCACCAGAAAGCTGGATAATGAGTAGGGATGATAGAAGAAGAATTGATGCCTTTGAGTTGTGGTGCTGGAGAAGAGTATTGACTACACTGTGAACTGTTAAGAGAACAGACAGGTTCAGCCTGGAGAGGGAGAAACCAGGATGCTCCTTGGAGGCAAGGATTCTGAAGAAATTGACATACTTTGGGCATGTTGCAAGAAGGGACCAGTCCTTGGAGGGGGACATTATGCTTGGGAGGGTGGAAGGAGAGCACAATAGGGGAAGAGCCTCAAAGAGATGGATTGATTCAATGAGTGAAGTAAGGGGGTTTGGTGTGTTTGAGATGGTGAGGTTGTCTCAGGGTAGAGCAGGGTTCAGAGCTGTTGTACATAGATCTGTTATGAATCACAGGCAACTCAGCAGCACATAAAAACAACAACATTAATGATATTTGATAATTTCCACATTCTCTTGAATCACTTCCTTTAGGCTAGCCATCTCTGATTTGGTTCTTGTCTGCACCCACCTCCTGCACTGGCACAGACACCAATTCTAGCCAGGCAGGCCTACTAGCATAGTCACTCTGAGAGCTTTTAATAGAATTAAGATTGTTAAGAGGGAACTCCAGGAGGTGATTAAGCTACTCATTTAAGTTGTGTTCGTGACCCTTAAACACACACACACACACACACACACACACACACACACACACTGTTTCAGGAAACAGACACAACTTTCAATGTGCTCAACAGTCTCTGCAACAAATATGGAATATAAAAAAACTAATTGGAAGACATCCACATTTGTTCCTGTTCCCCCCAAAAAGTGATCTAGCAGAATGTGGAAATATTGATTGATATTACTAATATCATATGTAGGTAAGATCTTCCTGAAGGATATTGAAAGACACCTAGGATAGTACATCAACAGAGAATTTCCAGAAGTTCAAGGTGAGTTCAATAGAGGCCTAAGTACATTGCTGATGTCAGATAGATCTTGGCTAAATGAGGAAAATGCCAGAAAGATGTTTACTTGTGGTGTAGTTGGTTGTTGTTAGGCACTACTGAGAAGTCCACAACTCATATGAGCAACGCTATGAACAGATCTGAACCTTGCCCAATGCTGTGTCATCCTCATCAACTCTGCTGCACTTGAGTCCTTATAGGAAAGGACTAAAAAGCACGTCCTCTTTAAATTCCAAATAAGAGTCAAACTACCTCTTGGCGACCTAGTCCCTTCTACATTTTACCCAATACACTTCAAACCCCTTATCTTTTGATACATGGAATGGTTATTGGCTCTATGGCAGGTCTACTGACCAGACTCTCCTCAGAAAAGATGACCAACTTTTCCGGTTGAGTAAGAATTCTCTAGTGAAGTCAAGAACCTAAACTGATTTTGGGTAACAGGATTACAAGCAGATTTAAACATATAAGTAGCCTTATCTGATTAAGAGTATTTATCCTCAGTGGTGTGGCCTGAAGGGTATTTATGTGCAGACTCTGACAAAAAAAAGCTAAAGAGCTTTTTTCAGATCTACTTCTGCCTTATGATCATTAGACTTGATACAAGAAGTCTGTTCTTGCAAGTTTTGGGTTTGGCAGTCTCTAGAACCAGTAGTCTGAAAGTCTGTTTCCCAATAATGACCCTGGACATACCAGCTTCTGAAGCTGGTAGTTGACAATCTCCAAAGCCAGTCTTCAGTTACCAATCCCCCAGTAATAATCTCAGAAGTGTGAGCATAAGAAGCAAGTAGCCTCTGGAGTCACCAGGTTGTGAGATTGCTATCTACTAATGACTCTGACTTGATCTCCCCAGACGTCTCCACTTACAAGTCTAGGATTTGTCTCTACAAGTAAGTGAGCCATTTACTTAAAGTTAATCTCAAATCTCATTCTCTCTTACTAAATATGTGCATTTATGTATGTAGGGAATTCTGATGGCTTAATAAGGAACCATGGTGCCAACTCAAAAGCAGGTGGTTTATATCCACCAGTTGCTTCACTGGATAAAGATGGACAATCTTCCCCCATGTTATATACAGCCTCTGAAAACCCACTGGAAGGTTAGCTATCAGTCTATTCTGACTTGTGTTAATTATTTTTTGAAAACAGATGTGTATTTCTTCCATCTTCTTTTGATGCTTCCTACATCATTCAAGATTTTTCCTTAAAAAAAATCTTTCAGTATTGCAATTCATTATTCTTCAGTTCTTTCAGTTTGGTAAGTGCTGAGCTTGTTCTTGCCTTTGGTTTTTTAATTCCAATTTCTTGAAAATTTCATTATAATACGTTTGCTGCTTTGAGCTAAGAACACATAGAGCACATAGAGAAAGTGAGAGTAAGAAGGAAGGAGGGAGAGAGAGAGACAGAGAGAGAGAAAGAGAGAGAAGAGGGAGAGAGGAAGGGAAGAAGGAAGAGGGGGGAAGGAAGAAGGGAAAGAGAGAGAGGGAAGGAGGGGAAAAGGGAGAGAGGGAAGGAGGGAAGAAAGGAGAGAGGGAAGGAGGGAAGAAGGTAGAGAGGGAAACAAAGAAGGAGGAATGGAAAGAGAGAGAAGGAGGAAGGGAGAGAGGAGAGAAGGGAAAGATGGAGAGAGAAGGTAAAAGGAGGAAGGGAGAGGGAAGAAGGAAAACAGAAAAGGAGAGTGAAAGAGAGAAGGAGGGAGAGAGGGATGGAGGGAAGAAGAGAGAGAGAGATAAAGGAGGGAGAGAGGGAAGGAGAGAGAAAGAGGGAGTCAGGGAGAGGGAAGAAGGAAGAGAGAAGGGAGAAGGAGAGAGGGAGGGAGAGAAAAGAAGGGAGGGAGGAAGGGAAGGAGAGAGAGAAGGAAAGAGAATAGAACGAGGGAGGGAGAAAGAAAAATGGAGGGAGGGAAAGAGGGATAGAAGGAGGGAGGGAAAGAAGGAAGGAGACAGAGTGAGAGTCAGAGTCAAGGTGAGAGGGAGAAAGAAAGAAAGAGGGGGGGGGAAGTTAATTTCTCTCCTGTCTTCTGGTCCTCATATTTATGTTCTGAAGTCATTCATAGGACCTGTTTTTATGGATTCTTCTAGACATGATCTATGCTATAAAAAACCATCACAAGCAACAGCAAATGCTACTCAGAGATCTACATCTTTCTCTCTTTTCACTAGGTAGATACCCTGGAGATTTGTTTCTTATCAAAACATACAGAACTCTCAGTCTGCGATAGCTGCAGAATATAGAAACTGACTCAAGCTCTCCTGTGCTAAGATGGAATTCAACCTAAAGCTGAGGAAAATTAAACTAAATCCGAGGGAACCAAAATATGACCTTGAGTCTATCCCACCTGAATTTCAGAACCATCTCAGGAA
>NW_006400180.1:495239-507460 GCF_000299155.1 Elephantulus edwardii | reverse complement strand
TTTAGGGCTGTTGTACATAGGGTCGCTATGAGTCGCAGGCGACTCGACGGCACATAACAACAACAACAATAAACCCATTGTTCCTTTTACTCGTGTGACTGTTTTGGTATGACAAATTCCTAGCAGGAGGATAACTGTATCAAGTGGTAGGCACAAATGAGATGATGATCCAGAACACCACATCAGGTGCTGAAGAATTGATTCCTGCTCCTGGCAATCATGTGTATAGAGAAGACTTGGTTTTGGGTAGGGTTTTCATGACTGAATTTTGCAAGTAGATTTTCAGAGTTTTCTTGTGAGACACTTCCAAGTGTTTAAACTGTCAATCTTCCAGTTAGTAGCTGGACACTTAGCCATTTGTATCACCCAGGTAGCCTAGATGTTTCCAAACTGCTTTTGAGCAGCAGTTGTATGAAAGTGCAATCCCAAAAGCAGCTATACATAAAAATGGAATGCTCAATCCTGGTGTGGGTATATGTAATGTGGAGTGTTAGGAAAGTTTGCCAGTTTCTTCATCCCATTTCCCAGTGCTTGGTGGGGGTGGTGGAAGCAATTCTGTAGTTCTTTGTGTTTTAAATATTGATTTTCTGAATGCTAATTATTTTGTGAGAGCTTTCCTTTCCTAATGGCAGAATTGGTCTGGAGGGCTCTGTCAGCCTCTGGCTAATGGCTGTGAGAAGGCAGGAGGGACAGCAGGAGGCTTACCTCTGCCCAGATGATCCCTTGTAGGTAAAGCTGACTGGCCCTGTGGCTGCTCACTGCTCAGTCAACAAGAAACCTCAGTGGCAGGAATAGATCATTCTAAAACAAGCATTTCTCTACTTGTTCACTAACTCCATCTGTCAGACATTCTTTCCCTTCATCTTTATGATTATTTATCTCTTCTTCATAAACAAGAGTTTTGAGTACCTGGTGGTGTAGTCTTTAGGGAGTTGTATTACTAATCCAAACCTCTCCAGAGGTTCAAATCTACCAGCAGCTTTGCGGGGAAGAGATGGGAAATCTCCTCCTGTGCAGCTCACAGTCTCTAAAAAATCTACTGGAGGGTCAGCTGTGTGTTGGTCCCAGCTCAAAAACAATGAGAGGTGAAATTGTAGGCTGGAAGGAACACTGTTGACATAGTGTGTAACAGACCGGGCTGCTAACTGAAAGGCCAGCAATTCAAATCCTTAGCTATTCTGAAAGATAGAGATGGCCAATCTCCTCATGTAAAGATCTGAAAACTCAGAGACATGTTGGAAGGCCTCCCTAAGTCAGAAGTGGTTCAATAGCAGTGACAGGTTGGCTCTATGTTGGCACTGTTCTTCAGCGAGGTAGAAGGGTGAGCCAGACACAGATATATAAACACCTAACATTACTACAGTCATGTGTGCATCATAACAGATTATGACTGTGGTGTTAAGTGTTTATTGTTCAAAATGGCTACCCAAGCCATTGACTGACTTTACCATGCCGCTGAGTGGGAATATGTAAATAGGATGTATTAACTTATTCACAAGTGGACTGGCCAGTCTCAGCATTAAATTGAGTGGATCCAGCAGCAGAATTTGACAACCTCACCAACAGCAAATAAGCAAGAAGACAATGTAACACATCTTTTGGCAGTCAGACTGGGGCCTATGGAAGCAGCAGCCATCACAGCCATCACAGAGAACAGAAGACCTGGCAGGTGATGGAACAGACCTTGGAAAACCAGCTGGGAGCCAACTTTGCTCGACAACTGTGGGTCAGAGAGTAGGGCCATGATTAGCAGGACTGAGGGCTTTGTAATACTAGCTTAAAACCATGAGGTTCGAGATGCTTGTGAATACATTTCAGAAGTTGTCCTGTCTGAGAGATTATATCTTGCTGCCCACATAAATTATAGGCTTCTGACTTACTTAATACAGTTCGGTGTGATCTGTGAGCTATCACATCAGATTTTGAATCTAGTAGAACAGTACGATTTATGTTGGGACAAGTAGGAAGAGGTGCGGGGGTGTGTGGGACATGTGACCACATGGGAATTGATTTTGTGCTGTTGATGTTGCTGATGAGGACAGTTGCCTATTGTGGAGTTGTCAAAGGTCAGATAAGACTGTCTCCATGTAGCCCTTGCTCTTTTTATGATGGCTAACACTGAGAATAATGGGAATTTCAGAACATTTAGTTGTGCTCATGCAAAACCAGAAAGCAGTTGTCTGAACAGAGCAAGGGAACACTGCAGGTTTAAAATCAGGAAAGGTGTGCATCAAGGTTGTATCCTTTCTCCATATCTATGGAATTTCTATATAAGGAAATTGCTTGAGGAGCTGGACTATGTGAAGAAGAATGTAACATCAGGATTGGAGGAAGATTTATTAACAATTTATGACACAATTCTTGCAGGAAATGAAAATGACTTGAAAAACCTGGTGCAAAACATCAAAGATTATAGCCTTCAAATTAGATTTCATCTCAACATCAAGAAAACAAAAATCCTCAGCACTGGACCAACAGACACTATCATGGTCGATGGTAAAGATTGAAGTTGTCAAGGATTTCCTTTTACTAAGATCCACAATCAACACCTGCTTTCAGCCAGGTTCCATCTGACATCAGCAGAGATATCCCTGGTGTCATGACCTCTTCTAAACCCAGCTTGAACTGGCAGTTTTCTTTCAACGTACTGTTTCAGCCATTTTTGGATGATCTTTAGCAATATTTTGCTTGCATATGACATCAATGAAATTATTTGGTAATTTCCACAAGAATGTGATATAAGGATTGGAGAAAGACCCATCAACAACCTATATTATTCAGATGACACAACCTTGCTTGATGAAAGTGAGGAGGATCTGAAATGTTTACTACAGAGGATGAAAGACTACAGCCTTCCATATGGATTACATCTCAACATCAAGAAATAAAAAAAAAAAAATCTTTACCATTAGGCCAATAGGCAACATCTTGATGGATGGAGAAAGGATTGAAATGGTCAATGATTTTTTCTTACTTGGACTTACAAGTGATACCAACACTGGGATATAAGGAGACATATTTCTTTGGCCAAGTCTGCTGTCAGGGATCTCTCCAAAATACTGAAGAACAATGAAGTCAGTATTAAGGCTAACATATGCCTGATTCAGGCCATGGCCTTTTCAGTTATTTTGAACTCCTTGGAAATAAGTATTGAGAAGCTTCTTTTCTCATACTTTGGACAGGTTTCTAGGATAGGCTATTCTTTGGAAAGGGATATCATGTTTGAAAAGGCTAGAGGGTCAGTGAAAGAAAGGAAGATGCCCAAAGAAGTGGATTGACATGGTGACTGCAGCAAAGGGCTCAAGTGTATCACAGATTAAGAGGATAGCACAAAACAAAACAGGGTTCAGGTCTGTTTTTCACTTTGACTCAACTTGACAGTACCTAACAACAACAATAAATATCCATGGTAACAACAGTCAAGAAATCAAGACATATTGTATGGACAAATTTGATGTTAAGGATCTCTCCAAAGTGCTAAAGAGCAAGGATTTCGGTTTAAAGACTAAAAAGGTATACCATGATTAGTTTCTGTTGCATCTGATAGTTGGACAATGAATAAGAATGATAGAAGAAAAAGAAATCCTTTGAACTGTGGTGTTGGCAAAGAGGACTGAACATACTGTGGATACACTACCAACCTGAAAGCTAAAGTGCTTAACCAGCTGCTCTGTGGGGGAAATTTATTGTCTCTGAAAACTAGGATGGTTTCCACTTGATGGTGAGTAACAACAACACAACACAACAATGAACTTCCAAAAGAACAAATGAGTTTGTTTTGGAGGAAGAGCAGTGAGAATGCTCCTTCAAGACAAAGTGGTGAAAACTTAGTGTTACATACTTTGGGCATGTTTTCAGGATGGAAAAAGACATCATGTTGGAAAAGTAGAGAATCAGAAATAGAGGAAGACCTTTAACAAGATGTGTTGACACAGTGACTGCAGCATGGCTCAAGCATATCTGAGATGGTGAGGATGGCACAGGCTAGGGTAGGATCTGTTGTTCACAGGGTCTCTATGAGTTGTAGTTGACCCCATTGTTCCTAACAACAATATTTTGAGGGCTGTAGTAGTTTGGTGGTAGAATTAGGAGTGTCAGAGAGGAGCCTCTGGGTTAGCATTCTGCTCCCTACATGCTAAGCCACTAAAGCTCCTTATATAAGAATGAATAACTAAGGAAATGCTCTTTCTAGTTAAAGCGTTAAAATCTTATATAAGAAAAAAGACACTGATACTGACCCTCATTTAAATGTTCCATGCAATTATTCCCAGGAAAGACTACACTTGGGCAGGCTATTTCTAAAGTAGGAATGCATAGTAATTATCCATTGTGCAGTTTTGTCATGTCTCTTTCTGCTCATGGCTGTGAAATGCCAAATGACACTGGGTTTGGTCATTAAGTAAACGACATAGAGAAATAATCAGAGGATGATCACTGTCTGTCAGCAGTGCAATTGTTCCTGCTATTGTCCACAAAGTTTCCTCAGTCATCTGCAGGGCTGGGGGAGGATATGTTAGACAGCAGGAGAAGCTCTGTCTTGAAAAGAGCCTGAAATTACCCTGATGAACAAGCCTTGTCTCTGCAGAGGAAGGCAGAGGCTCTGTGTGCTCTCTAGGGTAGGGGAGAGAGGGTAGATGTGGTCCACCTTCCCTAGTCCATGCCCTGCCAGGGGTGTTGAGAGGAGACACACGGGAGGGTGGAGGAGGTGGCAACTTGAAATACACACTCTATTGATCTTAGTCCCTACAACTATAGCTTTTCCTCCACTCTCAGTGCACCTAGCAAGCCAGAGCTCCACTCTGAGTTCTAGGGCAGGACTTTAGGATATGGTTTTCTAACACATGACATTAGGAAGAGGGTGAGTTTGGGGGGCAGAGGAAGTGGAGAGGAGAACATGTCCTTCCCTTTACATCTCTTTCCTTGCTTTCTGTATTCTGCTGTGTGTCAGCTCTGATGCATGAAACCCCATGAACAAAACTCACCACACTCAGTGGCTTGCACCTGAACAGTCCTCTCCACACTTGACTCTGAAATGCGCTGAAGCAGGAGCTGTGCTTTCTCCTTTGATTAGAATTTCACGTTACATTTACTATATCAGACACCTTTCTGGTATTTAAACAGTTTTTACTCTCTCACTGCTATCTGTTTTCTGTCATTGTCTCAGCTTCAACTAATATCAACAACAATGAACAAAACTGTTCCAGATTTTAGGACATTTTCACTATCTTCACATCTTTATTATCATTAGTTTGTCAAAATACTGTGTGTGTTTTCTTAGTATTTTCTAACCTCTAACCTTGGGGACTCGTCTTCCAGCACTATGTCAGAGTATTCTGTTGTCATCTATAAAATTGATGGCTACTTGATATTTTGAATAGTGGAGGCATATTGCTCAAAGTCATAGAAGCATGTAAGACACACAGTGGGACAGACTGAGAATAATGTTTTATCTTATTCCCTCTTAAAGACCATTGGGGCAACCTAACAGATGAAACTTTATAACATCAGTGAAATACCCTGGAATGAAGGTCCCCTTCCACCTCTGGGGTTTCCAAAGCCCCATGATGTCTGGTAGCATCAGGTAACTTCACAAATTTGTTAGAAATTCAGATTCCTTGGCCTCAGTCCTGAGCTACAGACCAGAGTCCCCAGGATCAAGAACTTTGTTTGAATAACTAGATGCTTATTTGAAAGAAAACTCTCTGTTTGGGGTAATGTATCATCACCTGAAATGAATGAATTCAGTTATGTTTCCTTAAAATACAGATCAGCTTGGCTGTGCCCTTTTTCCAGTGGTTTGGAAGTTATATGATGGTGTGATTGTCACCCAAAATGTAATCTATGATCAGCCCTAAGATATTGTAAAGTGACCTAGTTGTGCTGGATCACACTTAAATAACAGTTCTCCTCCAATGTAAGTGAAGTTACCTTGAAGTGTGGCCTCCAATATCTATTATCTTACAAGAAATAAAAGGAGTAAAGTGAACAGAGAGGGAAGAATCTCCTACCACCAAGACAGAAGAGCAGGGAGTGAAGTGTCTTTTTCAGACCTGGGATCTCTGTTAGAGAAACTCCTAGACCCACCACCGGGAAACAAAAAACAAGAACCTTCCCCCAGAGCCATCCCCTGGAGCCGCTGTCCTGGATGTAGACTGCTTGCCATCCAAACAATCAAAAAATAAATTTATTTTGTTAAAACTATCTACTCATATTTCAGCCAAGTTGGATTACCAATGAAGTTATGATGATTCAGTGGTAGAATTCTCACTTTCTATGTAGCCAGGATAAGAGAACAGGAAGAGAAGTCTGGTAATTTTCTTCAAAAAATTAGCCAATAAAACTCCTTTAGATCAGAACAGTTCATTCCCTAACTGACTATGAGGACAGCACAGGACCAGACAAGAGTTTTCTTGTGTTGATTTGGAGTCAATGACATCTAACATCACTAACTGATGCCATTACCCAAACACAGACTGCTTTCCAAGAAACAACAAATATAAAAAAAGTTACAATGTTGATTTTTTATTTTACAGAAAATGAAAACTTTTCCGTTTTTTGAAACAAGATAGATACTGGTTTTAGTCTTTGCTGCTATTAAATGTTGAAAAAATATCACCTCCTAGAATTTAAAGATGAGAGCTGAATTTAAAAAGAAGTTAAAGATGAGAGCCAGAATAAAACCACCAACTACCAGCAGACCCTTTTTATAGAGTCAATTGTTTTACAGGAAAAGAACAACAAAATGAGCTATAGTCCTCCAGATGTGATAGACTTCTCCTACCTGAAACTAGAGTGAAACAATTGTTGTTTATTCTCCATTTACAATTGTGCAAGATATGCTTTCTTCATGTCAAGTGTGTCAGAGATGATGAGGATGGCATACGATAGGACGGTTTTAGCTCTATTGTTATGATTTGTACTCAACTTGATGAAACCTTAACAACAGCATCAAATTTAGAGTCTATCACTCATAGAGTAGAATCTATTGTTTCATCCTTGGAAACCTCACCACTATAAACCATCCTATTCAGTCCCTTTCATGTAAGTATATAAGCTGTTCTAGACTTGACTTCTTTCCTGGGTTTCTCAAGGGTATTGGCCAACAATGGGATCTACTGAGCTGTACTTCAAGATAGAAGGCGGCAGAGGGAGCATGTGAGTAGTTTTTCATGTGATTCTGAGACATACAGAATTGGGAATTCAAGGTTGTCTAAGGTCTTCTGCAGTCTATTGCCTTTCAGTTTGAGTCCTGAGATGGTTAATGTTGTATGTTGATGTGACCACAAGCCTAAGTACAATGTGTTGTAAATTCTAACCTCTATGATTTTAATGAGGCAGAATTAGAGTGGTTTTGTAGAGACACTATCATCCTGATATGATGAAGGGGAAGTCTCCTCAGGGGTGTGGTCTGTATTGTTTATGTGCTCAGACTCTCCGGCAAAGCACAAGAGATATTTTTTTTCCCACCTGGTTCTATCTGATGATTTCTGAATTTAATCCTATAGCCTTCAACCTTGACATTCAACCTTAGATTTGTTATTGCTCAATCGTAAAGTCTCTGACACTTTTCAGACCCTGATGTTCCTGGGTCCCGCTGGCTAATAATTTAGGCTCCTCAGCTATCCAAGATATTTCTCTTCTGAGGTCTGGCCCCCATATCTGAGACTTACCAGCTTCTAAAGCATGTGAGTAATTTCCTTGAAATTCTTACTCTTTCTTTCCTTCTACCCACCACCATACCCAAGCTCACACTCTCACCTCCCCATGGTGTTGTTGCATGCCTTCAAGTTGCCTGTGATGCTCTGCTCAATAGCTCTAAACCCTGCCCTGTTCTGAGCCAATCTCACTGTTTCTAACATTCCTACTCCCATGGCCTCAGTTACTATGTCAATCCATATCCTCCAGGATCTTTCTCTCTTGGGCTGTCTCTCCACACTTCCAAGCATGATGTTCTTCAAGGACTGGTCCCTCCTGGCAAAGTTCCCAAAGTATGTGAGACGGAACTTCAAAATCCTTACCTTACTTGGTTGCACCCTTTCAAAGACAAACCTGCTTGTTTTCTCAGCAATGCATGGAATGTTCAATACTCTTCCCCAGCACCACAAGTCAAAAGCTTTGATTCTTCTTTTTTCATCCTTAGTCATTATCTAACTCTCTGATGCATAGCAAGTAATTGCGAAGACCATGACCTGGATCAGGCACACCATAGTCTCTAGGAGTTGCTCTTCAATACTCTGGAGAGGTCCCTGACAGCAGATTTTCCACTTTATCTTTTGATTTCCTGACTGCTGATGCCAAAAATGTTGATTGTAGAGCTTAGCAAGCTAAAATTGTTAATAACCTCAATCTCTTCTCCTTCCATCATGGTGCAGCCAATTGGCCCAGGGGTAAGAATCTTTGTCTTCTTGATGTTGAGATTCAACTATAGTCCTTGACCGTCTGCAGTATAGATATACACACTTCATTGATTTTGGTTCTCTGTAAAATCAAGCCTAAGACAACACTTAATGGATCTTACAACTAGTCTTCGTTTGTTATAGCCTTACATTTCTTCATCTCAAAACCCACTACACAGTCATAGTGAGCAAAACAACTAGGTACTAGTACAGTCACATAGATCAATGAATTAGAATTGAACTCAGAAATAAACCTATCCACCCATAGACAGCAGATTCTGACAAAGAGATGAACTCCATTAAGTGGGGAAAAGACAGCCTCTGAAATAAATGGTGCTAGAAAAACTGGTTACCTATTTGTAGAACACAGAAATAAGACACATAGTTCAAACCATATTAAAAAAACTATGGTCTTTAATAATCATTAATATATTTTGGTCTCTAAATGTTTCATCTTTTTTATCATTATATATGAGGGATCTCATAGATTATTCGTCCTTTTGTGACTTAATTGACTCAACATTAAGTCTTTGATCTTTTTTCTTTTTCTTTAAAGTCTTTGATCTTTATTATAGCATGCATCAAGATTTAATTTCTCATACTGACATGAGAAATGGCTGTTATTATAAGTGCTGAGTTTTGTTAATCCATTCATCTATTGATGGGCAGTTATTTCCAGTTTCTTGGGTATTATTAATAGTTCTATAACATTAGTGTGCAAATCTTTGTTTGAACCTACGTTTGGAGCATTTGTACTTAGGAGTGGAATTGCTGATTTCCCCAATGTCTATACCGTTTTGCATTCCAACCAAGTTCCAATTTTCCCAAAGGGTTCAAACCCTTTGCTTACTACACAACTGAGGTTTTGGGGTTTGTTGTTGTTAACTTGCTGAAGTTTTTACCTATTTTGGTTATTGGATTTTTATATGATATATGTTTCAAAATATATTATTCAAGTTTATCTTTTCAATATTTAGAGGAAATATTTTGATGGGTTTAATACTTCTTTTCTATGGATTATGTGTACTTATTTTCTGAAGATAAGAAAGGAATGTTGTTATTTGTTGCTGCAGAGTCAGTGCTGACTCATGAAAGATTCATGTAGAATAGGGGGAAAAAATGAGATACAGGTGGCGCACACCAGCAAAGCAGGCAGTCTGATGTGCTGAGGATCAGTGACTTGGCATCTTAACATCCGGGAACAGACTGCAGCCCCTAACTCCTGGCTGCCCCAAGCCCTGTCCCCCCACCCCCCACTCCCAACAAAGCAACGTGTCCCTATAACACCACCCTTGCCATCATCCACATCCCTGCACCCCGGGCACACCCTAATGCCACTCCACAACCCTACACCCTTGGTGGTGCCCCAGGGTAACTAGAGAGTCATTCACACAACACAGAGACCTACCAACAGCCTTGTACACTAGGATTTTGAATCAGAACACAAAGGCATGCTGCTGAACCATCCATCACCCAAAGCCACCAATTGAACTGCTGTGGGACTGATCTGCCATGAGAAAGGCCAGTAGGATCCTAACTGGGTTTTCTTTGGCACCACCAATTGCCTGGGAGAGAACCCAAGTGTGAGCCCACTAGTGAGAATTTAGCTGAGCTCTCTTGGCCCATGCTGACTGCCCAGGAAAAATCAAGCCACTGGTAATTTGTCTGAACTTTTGTGGACACTGCAGAGCATCCAGACATGAGTGGGTTGATGAGACTTTGACTTTGACTTCTTGGGTCTCATTGGACCCAGTACCCTGCTTGGGCAAGAGCCGCTGTGCGAGGCAACCTGTGTAAGTGTGATTGGGCAGGGACCTCTGAGTGAAAACCACTGGGTAGGAGATAGACAGCTGGAATTTCAATTAAGGACCCCAATCTAAGCACACCCATACAGCTGAGGTCTGAGTGAGATCCCCCAAGTGGTTCACGTGCCCTTGTGATTGCCCCATCCCAGTGCATGCACTACCGCATTTGGCTCCACACCTTTGCCTACATGTCTGGTCAACAAACTTGTCTTTAATCTGGAACACATTGATGTGTCTTACCTACAAGAGGCTGCTCTCACAGGCTCTGAACTGACATTTCTCTGGAGTCAGAAGTTCAGAGAAATACATAAATGAGGTAGCTGCCCAACTGATCTCTAAAACATTGTCTTTAGATCAAGAACATATCAATGTCTCAAAGAAAGCAAACTATCCCAAACACTACACAAGCACAAAGCAAGATGTCACCCCCAAAGGGTGACACAGTATCAATGGATTTCCTGAAGCCAGAAATTCTGATGGAACTTTCTGACAAAAAATTTAAAAGAACAATGATTGAATATTTTCAATGGATGAAAGGCAAACTTGAAGAATTACAGGATACAACTGGACCTTGGAGAGGGACATCAAGTTTGGGAGAGTGAAGGGGTGGTGCAGAAGAGGAAGACACTCAATGAGATGGAACAATTCTGTGAGTGGAATGGTGCGAATGAGTGTGTTTGAGATGGCAAAGTTGGCACAGGATAGAATGGTGTTTAGGGCTCTTATACCTAGGGTCACTATGAGTTGCAAGTGACTCAATGGCACATAACAACAAAACAACAATGATGGCACACAACAACAATAAGCCAAAACCAGGAGGAGCTAAAAAAAAAAAAAACACCAAAAAACAAAAAACAAACCACACAAAAAACAGTCCAGAACAATGTAGATAAAACAAATGAGGCATTAGCAGCACTGGAAAAGCAAGAAACCACTATCCAAAATATGAGGTAAAATGTTTTAGATGCTGTCAACATTATGGAGGGACACATGAGTAGAGTTGAAGACATGGAACACAGAACAAGTGAAATAGAAGACAGAATTGTCACCGCTGATGTGCTAGAACAAAAAGTAGACTAAAAAAGGAGGAAAAAGAAGAAAACCTAAGAATAATATAGGACACCATCAAGAGAAATAACATGCACATCACTGGAATCCCAGCTTCGGAATCCCAGAACAGGAAGAAGCAAGTAAAGGCAAAGAAAAAGTTGTGAAAGAATTACTAGAGGAAAATTTCCCAGGTATAATGAAGAATGAGAGAATATATCTTCAAGAAGTTCAGTGAACACCATGTAGAATAGACCCTAAAAGAAAAACACCAAGGCATATCATTTGCCAAAATAAAGATAAGGAGAGAATCCTGAGAGCAGCAAGGGAGAAACAAAGAGTAACCTATAAGGGAGAGCAGATAAGATTGTCAACTTCTCAGCAGAAACCATGCAAGCAAGAAGAGAGTGGAAGGACAGATATCAAACACTCAAAGAACACAAGAGCCAACCAAGAATACTGTACCCAGCAAAATTATCCATCAAATATGAAGGACAGATCAAGATATTCCCAGAAAAACAGAACCTAAGAGAGTTTGTAAAAACAAGACCAGCATTGCAGGAAAGACTCAGAGATGTCCATCTTATAGAAGTACTACAGAAAGCATCATGGACCAAAGTAACTAGCAACAACACCAAAAAGAACTAAACACAATGATAGCAAGAAAACCTTGCCTCTCAATAATCACACTGAATGTGAATGGTTTAAATGCACCACTGAAGATAAAAAGAGTAGCAGGTTGGATAAAAAACAAAACAAAACAAAATCGATATTTTGTCTATAAGAGACACACCTGAAAAATAAAGATAAAGAAAGACTGAAAATAAAAGCATGGGGGGAAAGATACCAAACAAATGGCAACCAGAAAAGTCAATGTAAAAACCATCACAAAGGTCAAGGAAGGTCACTGCATAATACTGAAAGGGAATGCCTTTAACCTCTCTCCATTGAGAACAATGTGTTTTTTTTAAAA
>NW_006400180.1:472797-474729 GCF_000299155.1 Elephantulus edwardii | reverse complement strand
TTTCATAAATTCTGGATATAAGTCCCTTATCTGATATGTTATTACCAAATACTTTTTCCCAGTCGGTGGCTTCCCTTTTTACCCTACTGGAGAAGTTTTTGGATGTGCATAGGGATTTGAGTCTTCGAAGGTCCCATTCATCTACTTTATCTTCTCCTGGCTGTAAGTTTTTCAGGATACTTGGAAGACTGTTTATGTTGTGGATTAGGACTTCTAGTGTTGTTCCTAGCTTTTCTGTAATGAAGATTATAGTCCTTGGTTTTAGTCCTAGGTCAATGATCCACCTTGAGTTGGTTTTTGTGTATGGAGTGACGTGTTGGTCTTCCTTGAGTCTCTTGAAAATTACATTACTACAGGAAAAAAAAAAGAGATCTTGTGGAGTGGAAGAATGTCCCTTGCTCATAGATAGGAAGACTCAATGTTGTGAAAATGGCAATACTATCCTAGGCAATTTATACATTTAATGCAATCCCAATACAAATACCAATCCCATTCTTCAACGAGATGGAAAAGGCAATCTCCACTTTCGTTTGGAATGGAAAGAAGCCCCGAATAAGCAAAGCACTCCTTAAGAATAGAAGCATGGTGGGAGATATCTCACTCCCTGATTACAAATCCTACTACACTGCCATAGTAGTAAGACGGCATGGTACTGGTACAATGACAGACATGTAGATCAATGGGATAGAATTGAGAATCCCGAGATCAGCCCATCTATCTATGGTCAACTGATTTTTGACAAGGAGATGAAATCAGTCAAGTGAGGAAACGACAGCCTTTTAAACAAATGGTGTTGGCAAAATTGGAAAAGTATGTAATTTTTATAATTTCACTTTTTTTTAGAGGGTGTTGGGTTTTCTTGCTGTTTGTTTTAAATTTGCTGAAGATGTTGTGTAAGAGAGTTAATGGTTAATTTGTCTTGCCCTTTGATGTGTTTGCTTATTGCTATAAGTTATCCTCTGATTACTGCTTTAGCTGTTTCGTAGAGGTTTTGGTAAGTGTTGTTTTCATTGTCATTTGTTTCAATAAACTTTTTAATTTCATTTTTTATTACTTCTAGTACCCACTCATGTTCAAGCAAGGAGTTTTTCAGCTTCCAAATGTATGGTTTTTCTCCTTTATCTTCTTATTATTAATTTGCAATTTTGTAGCATTATTGTCTGAAAAGAGCCTTTGTATTTTTTCTGTTTTCGAATTTATAGATGCTTGCCTTGTGAACTAGAATGTGATCTATTCTGGAGAACATCCCATGCACATTGGAGAAGGTATACTGTGTTTTTTTGGCATGCATTAGGCTGTAAATATCTATGATGTCAAATTGTTTCATTGTGTAGTTTAATTCTTCAGTACCATTGTTGAGTTTTTTTCTGGTAGTTTTATCTTTTCTTGAGAGAGATGTATTGAAGTCTCCAAGTACTATAGTTGTGTTTTCTATTTCGTTCCTCAGTTTTGTTAATGTTTGTTTTATGTATTTTGCAGGTCTTTCATTTGGTGCATAGATATTTATTTTTGTTATGTCCTCTTGTTCTATTGACTCTTTCAGCATTATGTAGTGACCTTCCTTTTCCTTTTTGCTGCCCAGGGTTGCTATGGCCCTGTTGCCAGAGAGCAACTGTTTGGGCCAGTGTTGTGGCAGTTTTCGTACTCGAAGGACTACTCTGCCTCCAGGAGCCAGGCAAGCCAGGCTTGGCCTAGGATTTAAGGTGGCAGCAGAGGTCTTCAAGCCCAAAAGGGCCCTTGGGCCTGTGGCGCTCAGGCTATTCTTTGTTTTTGTTCAGAGATTCCTCTATGTCGTATAGCCCTGGTGTACAAGTTGCCGTACTGCAGTCACTTTTGGTTGCTGTGAGGCTGAACACTGTGACACTGACGTGTCAAATGCGTTAATGGTTGGCTACCCAATGCGGACAGAGAGTGGGGTGGAGCTCCCCAATT
>NW_006400180.1:465832-470374 GCF_000299155.1 Elephantulus edwardii | reverse complement strand
GGAGTGTCAGAGACAGTGCGATTGGCACAGGACAGAGCAGAGTTTAGGGCTGTTGTACATAGGGTCGCTATGAGTCACAAGCGACTTGACGGCACATAACAACAACAACAACAGTATTCTTGGTTGACTGATGTATTCTTTGAGTGTTTGATATCTCTCCTTCCACTCTCTTCTTGCTTGCATGGTTTCTGTCGAGAAATTGACACTTAATCTTATCTGCTCTCCCTTAGAGGTTACTCTTTGTTTCTCCCTTGCTGCTTTCAGGATTCTCTCCTTATCTTTGATTCTGGCAAATTTAGCTATCATATGCCTTTATGTTTTTCTTTTGGGGTTTTCTCTTTACAGTGTTCACTGAACTTTTTGAATATATATTCTCTCATTCTTCCTTAAGCCTTGGAAGTTTTCCTCTAGTAATTGTTCCACAAGTTTTTCAGTGTCTTTACTTGCTTTTTCCTGTTCTGGGATGCCAATGATGGGCGTGTTCTTTCTCTCGATGGTGTCCCACATTATTCTTAGGTTTTCTTCTTTTTCCTTCCTTTATGTGTCTGCTCTTTGCTCTAGCAGATCAGTGGTGACAATTCTGTCTTCTATTTCACTTGTTCTGTGTTCCATGTCTTCAACTCTGCTCATGTGTCCCTCCATCATGTTGACAGCATCTGAAACATTGGATCTCATATTTTGATTAGTGGTTTCTTGCTTTTCCAGTGCTGCTAATGCCTCATTTGTTTTCTCTACATTGTTCTGGACAGTTTTTTTTTTTTTAGCTCCTCCTGGTTTTTGCTTGTAGTATCCTGTAATTCTTCATTTGTCTTTCATCCATTGAAAATATTCAATCATTGTTCTTTTAAATTCTGTGTCAGAAAGTTCCATCAGACTTTATGGCTTCAGGAAATCCATTGACACTGTGTCACCCTTTAGGGGTGACATTTGCTTTGCCCTTGTGTATTTTGTGGGACAGCTTGCTTTCTTCAAGTCATTGATATGTTCTTGATCTGACGATAATGCTCTAGAAATCAGTTGGGTAGCTACCCCACTTGTGTTTTTCTCTGAACTTCTGACTCTAGGGAAATGTCAGTTCAGAGCCTGTGAGAGCAGCCTCTTGTAGGTAAGACAGGTCAAGTTACTCTGGATTAAAGGCAGGTTGATTTATCAGACGTGTAGGCACAGGTGTGGAGCCAAATGGGGTGGGGCATGATGAAGGGGGCCGATCACAGGGCACATGAACCACACTGGGGACCTCACGCAGGCCTCAGCTGTCTGGGTATGCTTACGATTGAGGTCCCTATTCAAATTCCAGCTGTCCATCTCCCACCCAGTGGTTTTCACTCAGCAGTCCCTGTGCAGTGGCACTTGGGCAAGTGCCCTTGTGCAATGGCCCCTGCCCAAGCATGGTCCTGGGTCCAAGGTGACCCAACAAGGCATAGTCAAATTCCCACCAACCCACTCGCCCCTGGCTTGTCTGAAGTGTCCACAAAAGTTCAGACAAATTACCATTGGTCTGATCGTTCCTGGGCAGTCACTGTGGCCAAGAGAACTCAGCCACATTCCCACCAGTGGGCTCACACTTGGGTGCTCTCCCAAGCAATCGGTGGTGCCCATGAAAATCCAATTAGGATCCTACCAGCCTTTCTTGTGGCTTATCAGTCCCACAGCAGCTCAAGTGGTGGCTTCAGAAAATGGGTGGATCCACAATGTGCCCTTGTGTTCTGACTCAAAATCATACTGTCCACAGTTGTTGTTAGGTCTCTGTGCTTCCTGAAGGGACTCTCCAGTGGCCCTGTGGCACAGCCAGGGGTGCAGAGCTGTGGCACCACCACAAGGGTGTGCCAGGACTGTGGGGGTGCTGGACAGTGGTGGGGTGGTCTCCTGGGGATGGGGTGCTGTGGCAGGGGTGGTGGTATGGGTGTGTAAGGGAAGGACAGGGCTTGGGCACTTCTGGGATTTAGGGGTTACAGTCTGTTCCCAGATGTTCAGCTGCCAAATCACCAGTCCTCATCACATCAGAGTGTGCCGCCGCATCGCTGGATTGTGCCCAGTCCTCTTGATATTGAGCTCCAGTCCACAATGGTGATCAGCAGTCAACTGCTTGGCTGTTTGGGCACATTTAAGTTGTGTTGCCTGCTTCAATGTGGCACACTTGGCCTCCTGCTCATCATGCCATGTCTCCTGCTGCTGCCATCTTGATTCTGAGAAATCTTCCCCAAACAAGTCCATTCTGCTGCAATGTGGAGGCTCTGCCATATCAGCCTCAGGGCCCAGTGCCTGCGGTTTGTCCCAGAAGAGGGTATCCCTGGGGCCTGGCTGTGGGAGCCTCATGGAGCTGTGGTGGTGGTGTGCGCTTGGCAGTGAAGGGGCTGGGAGCTGTCAGACTCACTTATTCTTCTTTGGGAGTCTTTGATCTCTTGATGTTGAGCCTTGATCCATATTGAAGACCAGTAATCAATTATCAATAAACAGAGGACTGTAGAGGGTCATCATGGCCTATTTCTATCTGGCTTGCCTTTCCTCCAGCTCCTTACTTTATTCCCACCCAAGTCTGACATTTTCAACCACATTACTCTTCATTGTTATTTTTGTTAGAGGCTGTCAAGTTGACTATAGCAACACTATGAACAATAATTCTTAACCTTGCACTACCCTGCACCACCCTCAGGATCTCTGTCATACCAAATCCCACTGTCATTGTATTAGTCCATTTCAGTGAGGATTTTTTTCTCTTTCTCTGTCAACCTTTTCAAGTGTATCTCTCTTTAAAGACTGATTTCTCCTCAAAATGTGCCTGGAGTAAGTCAAATGATGTTTCAACATCTTTGCCATTAAGGAGCACTTTCTTCAAGATATTCTCTTGACAAGATATTCTTTATTCTTTTGACATTCTTTGACATATTCAGTACTCTTTTCCAACACCATAAATCAAAGCCATTAATTCTTCTTTGGTCTTCCTTATTCATTATCCAAGTTTCAGGTGCATAGGGAGCAATTGAAAATACCATGTCTCAGATCAAGCACACCTTAGTCATTAAATTGGCATGAATACTCTTTAGATACCAATTGACTTGTTTCAATTAACAGATGCAGTCTTGGATGTGTTCAGTAATCTATGTCAGGAAATTTGGAGAACAGCTGTCTGGCCAACAGATTAAAAGAGGTCCATTCCCAAGAAAAGTTATCCAACAGAATATGGAAACTATCTAACAATATCATTAATATCACATGCAAGCAAAATACTACTGAAGATCATTCAAAACCAGAAAGAACAGTATATAGTAGTACATAGATAGGGAATTGTCAGAAGTTAAAGCAGGATTTAGAAGAGTCTGTGGCACCAAGGATATTGCTTAGATCCAGTGAAACCTGGTTGAAATAAAGAACACCAGAAGAATGTCTATTTATGCTTTATTGACTATGCAATGGCATTTGCCTGTGTGAACCAGAAGAAGGGGAGTCCCAGAGCACTTAATTGTACTCATGAAAAACCCACACTTAGATCAAGAGGCTGTTGGGTGAACAGAAAATGGGGGCACTATTTTAATTTTATCATTTAAAATTAAGGAGAGAAGATGTCAGGATTTTATTCTCTCTCCATACCTATTCAATTATTCATGAAGCTGGACTCTACGAAGAAGAATATGGAATCAAGATTGGAGGAAGATTAATCAATACCCTGCATTATGCAGATGACACAACCTTGATTGCTGAAATTGAGAAGAACTTGAAGCATATGTTGCAGATTGAAGGATTAAACCTTCAAATATGGATTGCATCTGAATGTCAAGAAAATAAAAATTCTTACCTTTGAAATGATAGGTAACATCTTGATAGATGGACAAATGATTAAAGCTGTCAACAACTTCATCTTATTTGTATCCATAATCAAAGTCCTTGGTACCAGCAGTCAGGAAATCAGGAGACATATTGCACTGGAAAAGTCTGTAGTTAGGGACCTCTCCAAATTATTGAGGAATAATTATGTTAGTTTGAGGGAAAAGGTGTGTCTGACAAGCCATAGACTTTCTGATTACTTGCTATGCATCTGAGAGGTGTATAATGAATAAGGGTGATAGAAGAAGAATTGATGTCGTTGAGCTGTGGTGTTTGAGAATAGCACTGAACATCTCATGGACTGCCAAAAGAACAAATATGTTTTGGAAAGGGTGCAACAAGAGTGAACTTTGGGGGCAAAGGTGATAAATCTTCACCTTACATACTTTGGGCATGTTGCTAGGGGGGCATACCTTGAAGAGGGACATGATGCTTGGAAGGGTAGGAGATGGCAAAGGAGAGGAAGACCCTCAACCAGGTGAGTTGACACAGTGACTGCCACAAAAGGCTCTAGTATGTCAGGAAGTTTGAGGATGGTACAGAATAGGATATGGCTGATAGGGTCATTATAAGTCAAACTCAACTCAATGGCACCTAACAACAACAACAACAACAACAACAACAACACTCTTTAGTACTTCGAAGAGGCCACTAAGTGCAGATTTCCCCAAGGTAACCTTTTTTCTTTTTTTTTTTTACTTCTAAATATTTTTCTTTTTA
>NW_006400180.1:463790-465732 GCF_000299155.1 Elephantulus edwardii | reverse complement strand
ACGTTTTTAAATAACATTTTCTTTTAATTGTGATTGTAAAGAATATTTACAAAGAAGTTAGATTTTCATTCATTCATTGTTACACATTTTACCCCCTCTCCCTCCCTTTCTCCTCCCCTAGTTCACTTTTAAAAAAAAATATATTATTTCTAACCCAGGTATCATATTATATTACAGATGCTGAAATCTGTGTTTCTCAGATCACTCAGGTTATTTTAACACATGTTTTCCAAATGTCTCTAGGCCTTATGAGTTTATAGAGTCAAATGAGGTAATTTTTTTTTATTTGAAGTCTATTTTAGCTCCATGATCCTATCTCATTCATCCATATGATCAATATACCAAGAGTCTCTCATCATTTCTTTTTTTCTTCTTTTTTTTTTTGAGATTTTAATGAACGTTTATAAAGAACTTGGATGTTCTTTCATTCATTGTTGCACATTTTCCTCCCTGCCCTCCCCTCAAGTTTGCATTTTTTTCTATGGAAAAAAGTTCATTGTTATACAACTTCCACCAACCCCAGGCTACTTTATTATGCAGCTCTGTTCTGGACTATTGTCATGCTAATAATATCTAATTATGTATTCATTTGATACAGTTTTCTCCCTCATTCATTTCAATGACATGTACATTATTTATCCCCTCTTAGTTTTCCCTCAACTCCCATGTCTGTCTTGTTTAATAACAGTGGTATTTGTCTTTTTGTGACTGAGATATTTGACTCAGCATAATGTCCTTCAAGTTCAGCTATTTTATGTCATAGTTCATGAGTTATTTGTTTTTGGGTGCTGCATATTATTCCATTCTGTGAAAATACCAGAGCTTCTTTATCCATTCATTTGTTGATGGGCACTTGGGTTGTTTCCAACTCTTTGCTATTGTGAATAAAGCCACAACAAACATGGGTGTGCCATGGGTGGCAGTTCTGCTTGGGTGGCAGTTCTGGTTTCTTTAGGGTATATTCCTGGTACTGTAATTACTGGGTAAAATGGTATTTCTGTTTCCAACTTTTTGAGGAAGTGTCATACTGCCTTCCATAGTGGTTGCACCACTTTACACTCCCACCAACAGTGAATAAGGGTTCCAAATCCACCATAACCTTTTTTCTTCTTTGCTGTTCTGTTGAATTTTGCTATTCTTACAGGTGTGAGATAATCTCATTTTTTTTTAAAAAAATTAACTTTTTAAAAAACTTCTTGACAATTGTCATCATGGGAATTGTGAACCAAGAAGAAGAACATTCTTAACAACGTCCTTCTTTTCTCTATATATCATGATGTTGCCTGTTGGCCTAGTAGTGAGAATTTTGGTTTTCCTGATATTGAGATGTAATCATTATTGAAGGATATGAACTTCGATTTTCTGCAGTAAGTGCTTCAAGTCTTCTTCACTTTCTGCAAGCAAGGTTGTGTAAG
The DNA here is from genome assembly GCF_000299155.1 of Elephantulus edwardii. Classification (NCBI taxonomy): domain Eukaryota; kingdom Metazoa; phylum Chordata; class Mammalia; order Macroscelidea; family Macroscelididae; genus Elephantulus; species Elephantulus edwardii. Next base: position 464,317 of record NW_006400180.1, on the reverse strand, counting down.
CTGTATAAAGCAGGTGATTGTTGATACTACCTCCAATATTGACGACACATTCTTCTTTGTATGGCCCAGTTTCTCAAGTAATTTGCTCACTAGTGGCCTAGTGGCATAAAGCTTCACTGCAATCATGAAGGTATGCAGTTTGAGGCCACCAGATCCTCCATGGGAGAAGGTTAGACAATTTCCTCTCATGCAATTAACTACCTCTGAAAACCCTCTAAGGGTCAGCTATGGGTTGGTTCTGACTCTACAGTACACAACAACAACAACAACAACAACAACGACAGCATCAACATCATCATCATCATCATTTATTAGTTATGGAGAAAATATAAGACCCTGATGTACACATTTTCTCTTCAGATAACTGCTTCCTGGTATATGTCTAGATTTTTACATTAGCACAATTAAGTATTCTGAGGTTCTACTAGTCTTTGCTATGAAATATGGAAGACAGTTTTCATTCTCAAAAAAACTGTGGCTGACTCTGAGAAGAATGGGAATCCCAGAACATTTAATTGTGCTAATGC
>NW_006400180.1:456314-462875 GCF_000299155.1 Elephantulus edwardii | reverse complement strand
GAAGGACTGCGCAGGAGGGGAAGGCCCTCTATGAGGTGGATTGATTCAGTGACTGGGGTAATCAGGATGGGTGTATCAGAGACAGTGCGGTTGGCACAGGACAGAGCAGATTTTAGGGCTGTTGTACATAGGGTCGCTCTGAGTCACATGTGACTTGATGGCACATAACAACAACAACATGAACAACAGATTTGAACCAAGCCCTGTCTTGTACTGTTCTCATCATCTTTGATATGCTTATATATGGTCATTGACATATTGGTACAGTCACTGTGTCAGTCCATCTTGTTGAGGATTTCTCTATCTTTCTCTGACCCTCCACCTTTCCAAGCATGATGTGTTTTTCCAAGAAGTCGCTCTCCCTAACAACATGCCTAAAGTATGAGGTGGAATTTCACCACCCTTGCCTCTACTTTATGTTGTTTTATGAGATGTCAAGTCACCTATGAATCATAGTGAGCCTATGCACAATATCTCTGAACCCTGTCGTATCCTAAGCCAATCTCATTGTCTTGGAAACACCTGCACACATTACTTCAGTTATTGTGTTAATCTATCTTATCCAGGGTCTTTATCTCCTACATTGTCCCTCCACCCTTTCAAGCATGGTGTACTTCTTTAAGGACTGGGTAACATGCCCAAAGTATGTGAGATGGAGTTTCAAAATCCTTGTGTCCTGCAAACAACTATGAGCCTTATAACTGAAAATACACGCATTTTCATCTAGAATTCATCAATCATTGAAAATATTTTTCACCAGATTTACCATCTGTGAGATAAAATCAATGTTATGTACTTCATTATAAGATTAAATGATGAATAAAAAATATACTTAAAGTTGCATGGTAAGGTACCTTTGAGTCAAATATAATTCATAGCATTATGCCATCTTCATGACCTTTGCCATACTCTTTTAAAATTTCTCATTGAGCCCATCCTTTACTTGTTATTACATTTTTTTTGAATTCCATATTACTAAAATTATATTGGCATGGGAATCTGGTCTAATGGTAAAGAATCAGGGTGCCAATCCAAAAGAATGCAGTTTGACTCCATCAGCCACTCTATAGAAGAAAAATGAGCAATGTCATCCTGTGTGGTTTACTGGCTCTGAGAACTCACTAGAAGATCAGCTATGGGTCAGATTCAACTCAAGGGCACATAAGAACAAACAGAATTATATTATATTAAATATAGAGAACATGTGCATAAAATTTTATATAAAATTTCATTTTATGATTTAATACAATAGTCACAAAAACTCAAAGTGAAATATTCCAATATTTTTAGAAAAGTGATGCTATCTTGCAATAGCTCACTCTCCAACCTGTCTCACAGTCACCCTGGAAGCTCTCCTTTAGAGCTAACAAAAATCAGCTCATAAGATAGTCAAATACATTTCATTGCATACTGGCCTTCAATCTTATCTTTACCATGATAATCTCTATTAACCTCACTGCTTCTTCATAGGACATAAGAGCACCTCATCATCATCATCTTGTAGGCCTCAAGTCAGAACTACCTAACGGATTTTCCTCCAGGGAGTTTTTTGAGACTGTAAGTCAGAGAACAAAATCACCTATGTTCTTCCAAATAGTTAAAAATCTTGAATTGTGTTCTAACAGCATAACTGCAAACCCACTAGTCCATCAGATATGTCTTCAACAATATTAAATAACAAGGAAACTGCCTGAATTTCCTAAAATGACTGTAGAAAAATAAACTAGTTCTGTTTTAGAAGGTAAAAATGAAAGCCACTCAGAGACATCATTTTCTTACTCTCAGATGAGGGAAGAAAAGAACAATCATCAATAACAAACTGCAGCTGTAGTGAAGCAAACCAAGAGCAGGTTTCCTGCTCAGGAGAAAACTTGTACTCATGGTTTTCAATGCTCAACGTAATCAGAGAAACCACCCCAGTAAGTAAATATTGGAATGACCTCTGGAAAAAATACCACCTTTTATTAAGACACTGCAGTGATTATATATACAGACTTCACCTAGCACAAGAATCAGATTGACTACATCTGTAGCAAGAATTCTTGGAGAAATTCAATATGAGCAATCAAAACAAGGCCAGCTGCTGATTGTGAAAATGCCATCAGAAACTCAAGTGTAAGTTTAAACTGAAGCTGAAGCAAATGAAAACAACTCCACACAAGCCAAAATATGACATTGAGTCTATCCTGCATGGATTTAAAAATTATATGAAGAATAGGTTTGAGCCATTGAACATTAATGATTGGAGACCAGATGAGTTTTAGGATGGCATCAAAGTACATTATTTATGAAGAGAAAAAAATGATCATTACATAGTCAGAGGAAGAAGAAAAAGATCAAATTTGATGTCCAAAAAGACTCTAAAAATTCTACTAGGGCATCAAGAAGCCAAAACAAAGGGAAGAACTGCAAAGCAAAAGAGATGAATAGAAGATTTAGGAGGACAACTCAAGAGGACAAAGTATTATAACAGAATATGCAAAGAGCTGGAGATAGAGAATAAAAACGAAGACCTTACTCAGCATTTGTTGTTGTGGTGGTTGTTGTTGTGTGCTGTCGAGTTGTTTGCGACTCATAGCAACCCTATCTATGTACAACAGCCCTGGGCCCTGCTCTATCCTGTGCCAACCGCATTGCCTCTGGCACACCCATCCCGATTGCCCCGGTCACTGCATCAGTCCACCTCGTGGAGGGCCTTCCCCTCCTGCGCTGTCCCTCTACCCTACCCAGCATGATGTCCCTCTTCAGGGACCTGTCTCTCCTTGCAACATGTCCAAGGTATGTCAGACGAAGCCCCGGAGTCCTTGACTCCAAGGAGTAGCCTGGTTTGGCCCTCTCTAGGATGAATCTGTTTGTTTTCTTGGGAGTCCAGGGTCCATTCAATACTCTTCTCCAGCACCACAGCTCAAAGGCGTCAATTCTCCTTCTATGCTCCCTATTCATTGTCCAACTCTCTGATGCATAACAAGTGATTGCAAAGACCATGGCCTGTATCATGCTTACCTTAGTCTCCAGAGAGACACCATTGCTCTTGAGTACTTTAGAGAGGTCCCTAACCGCAGACTTTCCCATCACAATATGTTTTTTTTTTAATTTCCTGGCTGCTGGTGCCAAGAGTGTTGACCGTGGAGCTGAGCAAACTGAAGCTGTGAACAAAAAAAAACCTGAAAATCAAATACAAATCTTGAGTTGCAATTCTGACAAATGCTATGGGCAAAAATCTTTTTTTAAATGAAGTTTTTTATTTTATATTGGTTTACTAATAAAGTTCATTAACATTGGTTTTCACAAAAAAAAAAAAAATCCTTGTGTCCAGAGAAAAACTTGGTTTCACCCTCTTCAAGATAGACTTGTTTGTTCTCTTGCCAGTCCATGAAAAGTCCAATACTATTCTCCAACACCACAACTCAAAGATATAAGTTCTTCTTCTGTCATCCTTAGTCACTGTCTAGCTCTCTTATGCATAGCAAGTAATTGTGAAGACCATGGTCCTGGATCAGGCACACCCTAGTTTCTAGACTGACATCTTTGCTCTTCAGCATTATAGAGAGGTCTTTGATAGCAGACTTTTCTAATCTAACTAATCTTTTTATTTTCTAGGTGCTGGTGCCAAGAATGTTGATTGTGGACCCAAAGCAAGCTTACATTTTTTAGCTATCTCTATCATTCTCCATCAATCACAATGTTGCCAATTGACTCAACAGTGGTGAGAATTTTGCTTTCTTGACCTTGAGCCATATTGAAGACTGTGGTCCTTAACATTCTGCAATAGATGCTTCAGGTCCTTCTCAGTTTCAGTGAGCAAGGTTGTGTCATCTGCATAATGCAGGTTATTGATGAATCTTCCTCCAATCTTGATGCCACATTCTTCTTCATAGAGTCCAGCTTCTTGACTCTAGTAGTTGGTGAGTCTTCCTCCAATTCTGATGCCATATTTATTTGGACAAATCTCAGCCTCATGAATGATCTGCTCCACATATAGATTGAAAAGGCATGGAAAAAGGATGCATCCCTGACACACTACTTTCCTGGTTTTGTTTCCTTGCTCTGTTCTGATGACTGTTTTCTGGTCCAAATATAGGTTTCACATGAGCACAATCAAGTGTTCTGGAATTCTTATGTTGTTGTCATTAGCTGTCATTGAGTTGAGGTTGTTAAAAACCCATAAAACCCCTTTGAAAAATAGATCTGAACCCTATCTTATCCTGTGCCATCTTCACACTTCCTGACACATTAGAGGCCATTGTGGCAGTCACCATGTCAATCCACTTAATGAAGGATCTTCCCCTCCTTTGCCAACCCTTCATCCTTCCTAGCATCATATCCCTGTCCAAGGACTAGCATCTCCTAACAACACGCTCAAAGTGTGTGAGGCAAAGCTTCATCATCTTTGCCTTCAAAGAGCACTGTACCTTCTGTACCTTCTCCAAGACATATTGTTTGTTCTTTTGGCAGTCCATGGGATGTTAAGGCTTTCTTCTCCAAGACCACAGCTTAAAGGCATTAACTTTTCTTCTGTTCTCCCTATTCATTGTCCAGCTCTCAGGTGCATAACAAGTGATCTGATAGACCATGACCTGAATCAGAAACACCTGAGTCTTCAAACTGACATCATTACTCCTCAGTAATTTGGAGAGGTCCCTAACTGTATACTTGCCCAGTGCAGTACATTTCCTTGTTTCCTGACTGCTGGTACCAAGAGTGTTAATTGTGAATCCAAGCAAGATAAAGTTATTGAAAGTTTAAATCTCTTCTCCATCCATGATTTTACCTATCAATCCAGTGGTAAGAATCTTTGTTTTCTTGACATCGAGATACAATCCATATTGAAGGCTGCATTCCTCCATCTTCTGCAACAAGTGCTTCAAGTCCTCCTCACTTTCAGCAAGCAAGGATGTATTGTCATAATACAGATTATTGATCAGTCCCCCTCTAATTCTGATGCTACATTCCTGTTTGCAGATTCCAACTTCTTGAATAATTTGCTCTACATAGAGATTGGATAGATATGGAGAGAGAATACAATCTTGATGCACTCCCATCTTAATTTTAAACCATGCACTGTTCTCTTGCTCTGTTCACACAAGAGCCTCTTGGTCTAGGTATAGGTTTTTCATGAGCACAATCCATTCTTCTCAATGTAAGCCATAGCTCGTTATGATCCACACAGTCAAATGTCTTTGTATAGTCAATAAAGCACAAATAGATATTTTTCTGGTATTTACTTTTAGTCAGAATCTGCCTGAAATCAGAGATATCCCTGTTGCCATGACCTCGTCTGAATCCTACTTGAATTTCTGGCAGTTTCCTATCTATGTACTGTTCTAGCCATTTTATCATCTTCAGCAGTATTTTCCTTGCATGTGATATTAATGATATTGTTAGATAGTTTTTACATTGTAATGGATCACCTTTCTTGGGAATGGGAACAAAACCTCTTACAATCCATTGGCTAGATAGCTGTCCTCCAAGTTTCCTGCCATAGACTGTTGAGTGCATCCAAGGCTGCATCAGTTAACTGAAACAAGTCAAATGATATCACATCAATTTCCGGGGTATTAACAGTGGATGACTATCTTCCAAATTCTTTACATAGACTAGTGAGCAACAGGCTGCATCTTCTTTTCTGAAACACCTTAGTTGGTGTTCCATAAATTACTGGGGTTTTATTCATTTGCTAATCTCTTCATGACTAGGGAGGACAGAAGGAGAGTGGATGCTTTTGAGCTGTGGTGCTGGAGAAGGGTACTGAATGTACCATAGACTGCCAGGAAAACAAACAGATTCATCTTGGAGAGGATTAAACCAATCTACTCCTTGGAGGCAAGGATTCTGGGGCTTCGTCTGACATACTTTGGACATGTTGTCAGGAGGGACGGGTCCTTGGAGAGGGACATCATGCTTGGGAGGGTGGAGGGACAGTGCAGGAGGGGAAGACCCTCTATGAGATGGATTGATTCGGTGACTGGGGTAATCAGGATGAGTGTGTCAGAGGCGGTGCGGTTGGCGCAGGATAGAGCAGGGTTTAGGGCTGTTGTGCATAGGGTCGCTATGAGTCGGAAACGACTCGACGGCACATAACAACAATCTCTTCAATGTAGCTTACTTCTTCCTTCAATATCATTGGTTTCACATAATGTGCTACTTCGTGAAATGGTTCTGTGTTGGCCAATTCTTTTGGCCAATGACTCTGTATGCCTGTCTTTCTGCATCATTTAAGATTCTGCTCTCAGAAGTATTGCAGCTTGAGGCTTGAATTTGTTCTTCGTTCTTTCACCTTGAAAAAGTCTGAGTGCAATCTCTCCTTTAGGTTTTTTGTTTGTTTGTTTGTTTTTCCTTTATATATCAATACATTTAATCTTCTTTCAATGAAATTTAATTTGAATCACACATGTGCATGTTTTCAAGTCTAGTTATTGGAAAATTATAGGCCTTAAAAACTCCGTTTCAGTTTTTTTGTGTTTGGTTTTTGTGTTTGTTTTTTTTTTAATTTAGGTTGTTTATTTTTCATTTCAATGAACATCTACAGAGATTTTGGGATTCCATTCATTCATTGTTGCA
>NW_006400180.1:451483-452564 GCF_000299155.1 Elephantulus edwardii | reverse complement strand
CACAGCCCTTTGCCAGTCCCAAAATTCAGAGCTGGCGGGGGTGTGCGAGAGCCGTGTCGGGGGGGATCAAAGCAATACCTGAAGATAGGGGTCATGGGTCAGAGCTGCAGGCGTGTGTCCCGATTCAAGTCCACTCCGACTGTTCACTGCGTCTGGGCACAGCCCTTGGCCAGTCCCAAAGTTCAGAGCTGGCAGGGTGGTGCGCGAGTCGGGTCGGGGGAGAGAAATGCAGTACCTGAACATGGGGGTCGTGGGTCAGAGCTGCAGGCGTGTGTCCCAATTCAAGCCCACTCCCACCGTTTACTGCGTCTACGCACAGCCCTTTGCCAGTCCCAAAGTTCAGAGCTGGTGGGGGCGTGCACGAGACAGGTCGGGGGAAGCAATGCAATACCTAAGGATGGGGTCATGGGTCAGAGCTGCAGGGGTGTCTCCCGATTCAAGTCCACTCCCACCGTTCACTGTGTCTGCACACAGCCCTTGGCCAGTCCCAAAGTTCAGAGTTTGCGGGAGGGGTGCGCGAGCCGGGTCGGGAGGGAACAATGCAATTCCTGAAGATGGGGGTCGTGGGTCAGTGCTGCAGGCGTATGTCCCGATTCAAGTCCACTAACACCGTTCACTGTGTCTGAGCACAGCACTTGGCCAGTCCCAAAATTCAGAGGTGGTGCGGGTGTGCGCAAGCCGTGTCGGGGGGCAGCAATGCAATACCTGAAGATGGGGGTCGTGGGTCAGAGCTGCAGGCGAGTGTCCCGATTCATGTCCACTCCCACAGTTCACTGCGTCTTTGCACAACACTGGGCCAGTCCCAAAGTTCAGAGCTGGCGTGGGGGGGTGCGCAAGCTGGTTCGGAGGGGAGCAATGCAATACCTGAAGATGGGGGTCATGGGTCAGAGCTGCAGGCGTGTGTCCCGATTCAAGTCCACTCCCACCGTTTACTGCATCTGCGCACAGCCCTTTGCCAGTCCCAAAGTTCAGATCTGGCGGGGGCATGCACGATCCGGGTCGGGGGTAGCAATGCAATACCTGTAGATGGGGGTCGTGGGTCAGAGCTGCAGGCGTGTCTCCCGATTCTTGTCCACTCCCA
>NW_006400180.1:450653-451383 GCF_000299155.1 Elephantulus edwardii | reverse complement strand
CTTCCTTTTGCTTAGGTTGATGGGACCAATGTGGTAGGACCAAAGAGCAGTTTGTAGTCTAAAGAAACTAAATCTTCAATATTGGACAACTTTTTACAACTGCTGTTGAAATATGCTATAAACTTGGTTTATATTTTTTGTTCTTCTGTGCGGATTTTTGTTTCATTTATATTTTTTTTTTGGCTTTTTTGTTTTCCCTTTTCTTTAAGTCCTCGGGCCTTCGGCCCTCGGTTCGAAAGTTCAGAGCTGGTGGGGGGTTGCGCGAGCCGGGTCGGGGGGAGCAATGCAATACCTGAAGATGGGGGTCATGGAACAGAGCTGCAGGCGTGTGTCCCGATTCATGTTGACTCCCACCATTCACTGCATCTGCACAAAGCCCTTGGCCAGTCCCAAAGTTCAGAGCTGGCAGGGGGGTGCGCGAGCCAGGTCACAGGGGAGCAATGCAATACCTGAAGTTGGGGGTAGTGGGTCAGAGCTGCAGGCGTGTGCCCCGATTCAAGTCCACTCCCACTGTTCACTGCACCTGCGCACAGCCCTTGGCCAGTCCCAAAGTTCAGAGCTGGCGGGAGGGTGCGCAAGCTGGGCCGGAGGGGAGTAATGCAATACCTGAAGATGGGGGTCGTGGGTCAGAGCTGCAGGCATGTGTACCGCTTCCAGTCCACTCGCACCATTCACTGCGTCTGCACACAGCCCTTGGCCAGTCCCAAAGTTCAGAGCTGGCAGGGGTCGG
>NW_006400180.1:448517-450074 GCF_000299155.1 Elephantulus edwardii | reverse complement strand
TGTGTCCCGATTCAAGTCCACTCCCACCTTTCACTGCGTCTGCAAACAGCTCTTGTCCAGTCCCAAAGTTCAGAGCTGGCAGGGGGGTGTCCGAGCCGGGTCGGGGAGGAGCAATGCAATACCTGAAGATGGGGGTCGTGGGTCAGAACTGCAGGCGTGTGTCCCTTTTCAAGTCCACTCCCACCATTTACTGCCTCTGAGCACAGCCCTTTGCCAGTCCCAAAGTTCAGAGCTGGAGGGGGCGTGCAGGAGCCGGGTCGGGGGAGAGCAATGCCATACCTAAAGATGGGGTCGTGGGTCAGAGCTGCAGGCATGTGTCCCGATTCAAGTTAACTCCCACCGTTCACTGCCTCTGAGCAGAGCACTTGGCCAGTCCCAAAGTTCAGAGCTGGTGGGGGCGGGTGGTGTGGGTGCGCCAGCCGGGTCGGGGGGGTAGCCAATCAATACCTGAAAATGGGGAACGTGGGTTAGAGCAGCAGGCCTGTGACCCGATTCAAGTCCACTCCCACCGTTCACTGCGTCTGCGCACAGCCCTTGGCCAGTCCCAAAGTTCAGAGTTGGTGGGGTGGTTCGCGAGTCGGGTCGAGGGGGAGAAATGCAGTACCTGAACATGGGGGTTGTGGGTCAGAGCTGCAGGCGTGTGTCCCAATTCAAGTCCACTCCCACCGTTTACTGCGTCTACGCACAGCCCTTTGCCAGTCACAAAGTTCAGATCTGGCGGGGGCGTGCAAGATCCGGGTCGGGGTGGAGCAATGCAATACCTGAAGATGGAGATCGTGGGTCACAGCTGCAGGCGTTTGTCCCGATTCAACTCCACTCCAACTGTTCACTGCGTCTGCGCACAGCCCTTGGCCAGTCCCAAAGTTCAGAGCTGGTGGGGTGGTGCACGAGCCATGTTGGGGGGGGAGGAATGCAGTACCTGAACATGGGGGTCGTGGGTCAGAGCTGCAGGCGTGGGTGCCGATTCAAGTCCATTCCCACCGTTCACTGCGTCTGCGCACAGCCCTTGGCCAGTCCCAAAGTTCAGAGCTGGCGGGGTGGTGCGTGAGTCGGGTCGGGGGGGAGAAATGCAGTACCTGAACATGGGGGTCGTGGGTCAGAGCTGCAGGCGTGTGTCCCGATGCAATTCCACTCCGACTGTTCACTGCGTCTGGGCACAGCCCTTGGCCAGTCCCAAAGTTCAGAGCTGGCGGGGGGGTGTGGGGTGCGTGAGCCGGGACGCGGGGGGAGCAAAGCAATACATGAAAATGGGGGTCGTGGCTTAGAGTCGCAGGCGTGTGTCCTGATTCAAGTCAACTCCCACCGTTCACTGCGTCTGCGCACAGCCCTTGGCCAGTCCCAAAGTTCAGAGTTGGTGGGGTGGTTCGCGAGTCAGGTCGGGGGTGAGAAATGCAGTACCTGAACATGGGGGTCGTGGGTCAGAGCTGCAGGCGTGTGTCCCAATTCAAGTCCACTCCCACCGTTTACTGCGTCTACGCACAGCCCTTTGTCAGTCCCAAAGTTCAGATCTGGAGGGGGCGTGCACGATCCGGGTCGGGGGTAGCAATGCAATACCTG
>NW_006400180.1:447460-447996 GCF_000299155.1 Elephantulus edwardii | reverse complement strand
TGCAGGCGTGTGTCCCGATTCAAGTCCACTCCCACCATTCACTGCGAGTGCGCACAGCCCTTGGCCAGTCCCAAAGTTCAGAACTGGTGGGGGCGGGGGGGGTGGGTGCGCCAGGTGGGTCGGGGGGGGGTAGCCAATCAATACCTGAAAATGGGGATCGTGGATTAGAGCAGCAGGCCTGTGACCCGATTCAAGTCCACTCCCACCGTTCACTGCGTCTGTGCACAGCCCTTGGCCAGTCCCAAAGTTCAGAGTTGGTGGGGTGTTTCGCGAGTCGGGTCGGGGGGGAGAAATGCAGTACCTGAACATGGGGGTCGTGGTTCAGAGCTGCAGGCGTGTGTCCCGATTCAAGTCCACTCCCACCATTTACTGCATCTGCACACAGCCCTTTGCCAGTCCCAAAGTTCAGATCTGGAGGGGGCGTGCTCGATCCGGGTCGGGGGGGTAGCAATGCAATACCTGAAGATGGGGTCGTGGGTCAGAGCAGCAGGCGTGTCTCCCGATTCATGTCCACTCCCACCGTTCGCTGCATCTGC
>NW_006400180.1:446261-446875 GCF_000299155.1 Elephantulus edwardii | reverse complement strand
CTTGGCCAGTCCCAAAGTTCAGAACTGGCGGGGGGGTTGTGTGAGCCGGGTCGGGGGATAACAATGAAATACATGAAGATGGGGGTCGTAGGTCACAGCTGCTGGTGTGTGTCCCGATTCAAGTCCACCCCTACCGTTCACTGCATCTGCGCACAACCCTTGGCCAGTCACAAATTTCAGAGCTGGCGGAGGGGTGCGCGAGCTGGGTTGAAGGGTAGCAATGCAATACCTGAAGATGGGTGTCGTGGGTCAGAAATTCAGGCTTCTGTCCCGATTCATGTCCACTCCCACTGTTCACTGCGTCTGCGCACAGCCCTTGGCCCGTCCCAAAGTTCAGATCTGGCGAGGGGGTGCGCGAGTCGGGTCGGGGAGGAGTAATGCAATACCTGAAGATGAGGGTAGTGGGTTGGAGCTGCAGGCGTGTGTCCCTATTCAAGTCCACTCCCACCATTCACTGCGTCAGCACACAGCCCTTGGTGAGTCCCAATGTTCAGAGCTGGTGTGTGTGTGCGCGAACCGGGTAGGGAGGGAAGCAATGCATTACGTGAAGATGGGGTTCGTGGGTGAGAAGTGCAGGCGTGTCCCGATTCAAGTCCACTCCCACCGTTCACTGC
>NW_006400180.1:444459-445806 GCF_000299155.1 Elephantulus edwardii | reverse complement strand
TGTCCCGATTCAAGTCCACTCCCACCGTTCACTGCATCTTCCCACAGCCCTTGTCCAGTCTCAAAGTTCAGAGCTGGCGTGGGGGGGGTGCGCGAGCCGGGTCGGGGTGGAGAAATGCAATACCTGAAGATGGGGATTGTGGGTCACAGCTGCAGGCGTTTGTCCCGATTCAACTCCACTCCAAATGTTCACTGTGTCTGCGCACAGCCCTTGGCCAGTCCCAAAGTTCAGAACTGGTGGGGTGGTGCATGAGCCATGTTGGGGGGGAGGAATGCAGTACCTGAACATGGGGGTCGTGCGTCAGCGCTGCAGGCGAGTGTCTCGATTCAAGTCCATTCCCACCGTTTACTGCGTCTGCGCACAGCCCTTTGCCAGTCCCAAAGTTCAGAGCTGGCGGGGGCATGCAGGAGCCTGGTCTGGGGGGAGCAATGCCATACCTGAAGATGGGGTCGTGGGTCAGAGCTGCAGGCGTGTGTCCCGATTCAAGTCAACTCCCACCGTTCACTGCGTCTGTGCACAGCCCTTGGCCAGTCCCAAAGTTCAGAGTTGGTGGGGTGGTTCGCGAGTCGGGTCGAGGGGGAGAAATGCAGTACCTGAACATGGGGGTTGTGGGTCAGAGCTGCAGGCGTGTGTCCCAATTCAAGTCCACTCCCACCGTTTACTGCGTCTACGCACAGCCCTTTGCCAGTCACAAAGTTCAGATCTGGCGGGGGCGTGCAAGATCCGGGTCGGGGTGGAGCAATGCAATACCTGAAGATGGAGATCGTGGGTCACAGCTGCAGGCGTTTGTCCCGATTCAACTCCACTCCAACTGTTCACTGCGTCTGCGCACAGCCCTTGGCCAGTCCCAAAGTTCAGAGCTGGTGGGGTGGTGCACGAGCCATGTTGGGGGGGGAGGAATGCAGTACCTGAACATGGGGGTCGTGGGTCAGAGCTGCAGGCGTGGGTGCCGATTCAAGTCCATTCCCACCGTTCACTGCGTCTGCGCACAGCCCTTGGCCAGTCCCAAAGTTCAGAGCTGGCGGGGTGGTGCGTGAGTCGGGTCGGGGGGGAGAAATGCAGTACCTGAACATGGGGGTCATCAGTCAGAACTGCAGGCGTGAGTCCCGATTCAAGTCCACTTCCACGGTTCACTGAGTCTGCACACAGCCCTTTGCCAGTCCCAAAGTTCAGATCTGGCGGGGGCGTGCACGATCCGGGCCGGGGGGTAGCAATGCAATACCTGTAGATGGGGGTGGTGGGTCAGAGCTGCAGGCGTGTGTCTCAATTCAAGTCCACTCCCAGTGTTAATTGCGTCTGCACACACCGCTTGGCCAGTCCCAAGTTTCAGAGCTGGCTGGGGGGTGC
>NW_006400180.1:442748-444294 GCF_000299155.1 Elephantulus edwardii | reverse complement strand
AATACCTGAAGATGGGGATGGTGGGTCAGAGCTGCAGGCGTGTGTCTCAATTCAAGTCCACTCCCACCGTTCACTGCGTATGCGCACAGCCCTTGGCCTGTCCCAAGTTTCAGAGCTGGTGGGGGCTGGCGGTGCGTGAGCCGGGCCAGGTGGGAGAAATGCAATACCTGAAGATCAGGGTCGTGGATCAGAGTTGCAGGCGTTTGTCCCGATTCAAGTCCACTCCCAGTGTTAATTGCGTCAGCGCACAGCGCTTGGCCACTCCCAAAGTTCAGAACTGGCGGGGGGGTTGTGTGAGCCGGGTCGGGGGATAACAATGAAATGCATGAAGATGGGGGTCGTGGGTCATAGCTGCTGGTGTGTGTCCCGATTCAAGTCCACCCCCACCGTTCACTGCGTCTACGCACAGCCCTTGGACAGTCACAAATTTAGAGTTGGTGGGGGGATGCGGGAGCCGGGTCAGGGGGGAGCAATGCCGTACCTGAAACTGTGGGTCGTGGATCAAAGCTTCAGGCGTGTGTCCCGATTCAAGTCCACTCCAACAGTTCACTGCATCTGCGCACAGCCCTTGGCCAGTCCCAAAGTTCAGCGCTGGCAGGGGGCTGCCCGAACCGAGTCAGGGGGTATCAATGCAATACCTGAAGATGGGGTTCGTGGGTCAGAACTGCAGGCGTGTGTCCCGATTCAAGTCCCTTCCCACAGTTCACTGCATCTGTGCACAGCCCTTGGACAGTCCCAAAGTTGGCAGCTGGCAGGGTGGTGCGCGAGCTAGCTGGGGGGGGGGGGAGCAATGCAATACCTGAAGATGGGGGTCGTGGGTCAGAGCTGCAGGCATGTGTCCCAATTCAAGTCCACTCCCGCCGTTCACTGTGTCTGCGCACAGCCTTTGGCCAGTCCCAAAGTTCAGAGCTGGCGAAGGGGTGCACGAGTCGGGTCGGGGAGGAGTAATGCAATACCTGAAGATGAGCGTAGTGGGTTAGAGCTGCAGGCGTGTGTCCCTATTCAAGTCCACTCCCACCGTTCACTGTGTCAGCACACAGCCCTTGGCGAGTCCCAATGTTCAGAGCTGGTGGGTGTGTGCATGAACCGGGTCGGGGGGGAAGCAATGCATTACGTGAAGATGGGGGTCGTGCGTCAGAAGTGCAGGCATGTGTCCCGATTCAAGTCCACTCCCACCGTTCTCTGCCTCTGTGCACAGCCTTTGGCCAGTCCCAAAGTTCAGAGCTGGCGGGGGAGTGGCCGAGCCGGATCGGGTAGGAGCAATGCAATACCTGAAGATGGGGGTCGTGGGTCAGAGCTGCAGGCATGTTTCCCAATTCATGTCCACTCCCGCCGTTCACTGTGTCTGTGCACAGCCTTTGGCCAGTCCCAAAGTTCAAGTCCACTCCCACCGGTCACCGCTTCTACACACAGCCCTTGGCCAGTCCCAAAGGTCAGAGCTGGCGGGGGTGTGCGCGAGCCGGGTCGGAGGGGAGCAATGCAATACCTGAAGATGGGGGTCGCTTGTCAGAGCTGTAGGCGTGTGTCCCGATTCAAGTCCACTCCC
>NW_006400180.1:440086-441128 GCF_000299155.1 Elephantulus edwardii | reverse complement strand
GGGCCGGGTTGGAGAAATGCAATACCTGAAGCTGTGGGTCATGGGTCAGAGCTGCAGGCGTGTGTCCCGATTTAAGTCCACTCGCACAGTTCACTGCGTCTGAACACAGCCCTTGGCCAGTCGAAAAGTTCAGAGCTGGCAGGGGGGTGCGTGAGCCAGGTCGGGGGGTGGGAGCAACACAATTCTTGAAGATGGGGGTCGTGGGTCAGAGCTGCAGGCGTGTGTCCTGATTCAAGTCCCCTCCGACCGTTCACTGCGTCTGCGCACAGCGCTTGGCCCGTCCCAATGTTCAGAGCTGGGGGGGGGTGCGTGAGCCAGGTTGGGGGGGAAGCAATGCATTACGTGAAGATGGGGGTCGTGGGTCAGAGGTGCAGGCGTGTGTCCCGATTCATGTCCACTCCCCCCGTTCACTGCATCTGCGCAGAGCCCTTGGTCAGTCCCAAAGTTCAGATCTGTCGAGGGGGTGCGCGAGCCGGATCGTGGGGGAGCAATGCAATACCTGAAGATGGGGGTCATGGATCAGACCTGCAGGCGTGTGTCCTGATTCAAGTCCACTCCCACCGTTCACTGCATCTGTGCACAGCCCTTGGCCAGTCCCAAAGGTCAGAGCTGGCGGGTGGGTGCGCGAGATGGGTCGGGTAGGAGCAGCAATGCAATACCTGAAGATGGGGGTCGTGGGTGAGAGCTGCAGGCGTGTGTCCCGATTCAAGTCCACTCCCACCGTTCTCTGTGTCTACGCAGAGCCATTGGCCAGTCCCAAAGTTCAGAGCTCGCGGCAGGGGGAGCGCGAGATGGGTCAGGGGGGGAGCAATGCAAAACCTGAAGATTGAGGTCGTGGGTCACCCGTGCAGGCATGTGTCCCGATTCAAGTCCACTCCCACCGATAACTGCATCTGCACACAGACCTTTGTCAGTCCCAAAGTCCAGAGCTTGTGGGGGAGTGTGCGAGCCGGTTCGGCGGGGGGCAGCAAGGCAATACCTGAAGATGGGGGTCGTGGGTCAGAGCTGCTGGCGTGTGTCCCGATTCAAGTCCACTCCCACC
>NW_006400180.1:416781-425833 GCF_000299155.1 Elephantulus edwardii | reverse complement strand
CGTGGGTCAGTGCTGAAGACGTGTGTCCCGATTCAAGTCCACTCCCACCGTTTTCCGCATCTGCACACAGCCCTTGGCCAGTCCCAAAGCTCAGAGCTGGCTGGGGTGTGCGCGAGCCGGGTCTGGGGGGAGCAATGCAATACCTGAAGATGGGGGTTGTGGGTCAGAGCTGCAGGCGTGTGTCCCGATTCAAGTCCACTCCCACCGTTCACTGCGTCTGCGCACAGCCCTTGGCCAGTGTCAAAGTTCAGAGCTGGCGAGGGGGTGCGCGAGCCCGGTTGGCGGACAGCAATGCAATACCTGAATATGGGGGTCATGTGTCAGAGCTGCAGGCCTGTGTCCTGATTCAAGTCCACTCCCATTGTTCACTGCATCTGCACACAGCCCTTGGCCAGTCCCAATGTTCAGAGCTGGCGGTTGGGTGCGGGAGCCAGGTCGGGGTGGGAGCCATGCAATACCTGAACATGGGGGTCGTGGGTCAGAGCTGCAGGCGTGTGTCTTGATTCAAGTCCACTCCCACCGTTCACTGTGTCTGCGCCCAGCCCTTGGCCAGTCGCAAAGTTCAGAGCTGGCGTGGGGCGGTGCACAAGCCGGGTGGGGGGGAGCAGTGCAATACCTGAAGATGAGGGTCGTGGGTCAGACCTGCAGGCGTGCGTCCCGATTCAAGTCCACTCCCACCGTTCACTGCGTCTGCGCACAGCCCTTGGCCAGTCCTAAAGTTCAGAGTTGGCGGGAGGTGGGGTGTGAGGGGGGCGGAGGAGCGAACTGGGTTGGGGGTGGGGGGGGAGCAATGCAATACCTGAAGATGGGGGTCGTGGGTCCTCCTTTAGGTTTTTTAGCTCCAGTAATACTTTACTCTGTTTTCTCTCCTTTTCTTTAAATACTAGTTTATTTACAAAATTTTAATACGTTGTTTCCAAGAAAAGAAATTTCATATTTCCATCCCCCCATAAAATTGTTACTGTTTCCTTGAGATTTTCTTTTAAATATGCTGTTCAGCTCATACTTCAGCATTTCTTCTCTTTGTTTCTTTATGTCTTAGGCAAGTTTCAGAGTCTCTTATGACATCCATTTTCTCTTTCCTGTCTTTGAATGACCTTTTGCTTTCTTCATGAATAATGTCCTTGATCCCTCAACTCATTTGGCCTTTGATCATTAGGATTTAATGCAGTACACCTATTCTTGAGATTATTTTTTTATAAAAATATACACACTTTTATTGGGATTTTAATAAAATTTACAGAAAAGTCAGAAATGTTGGGTTTTCATTCATTCATTGTTGCATATTTTCCTCTCTCCCCTTCCCATCCTCCTCCCATAGTTGACTTTAAAAAATCATTCATTGTTGCACAATTTCCTACTTCCCTTTACCTTCCTCCACCCCCTAGTCCACTTTGCAATGTGTCTTTTATTCTGGTTGTTTTCATACATGTAATGTCCAATAATTTCACAAAGTGAGCACAGGATGTGAACATTCACTTCACCAAAGAAGACATTCAAATGGCAAACAAACACATGAGGAAATGTTCAAAATCCTTAGCTATCAGAGAGATGCAAATCAAAACACCTATTAGATATCACTTCACTCTAGCAACAATAACAAAGTTCAACAGAGCAACAAATAACAAATGCTAAAAACAGTACAGAAGAGACAATGGAAAGACATGTATCATGGCTTATGTCAGATGGATCTTCACTCAAAGCAGGAAATACTAGGAAGATGTGTATTTGTTTTTTGACTATGCAAAGGCACTGAACTATGTGAACTATAATAAATTGTGTATAACTTTCAGGAGAATGGGAATCCCAGAACAGTTATTTGTGGTCATGTAAAATGTATTCATAGACCTTTGAACAGTATCTGTAAAGAAAAAAAGGTAATACTACTGTGTGGTTTAAAATCAGGAAAAGTGTGATGTTTTTTCTCCATACCTGTCCAACTTGTATGCTGAGAAAATCATTCAAGAAGCTGTACTTTATGATGAAGAATATGATGTATTTAATGAAAAAGATCCAAGATATATAACTTTCACTACAGATTACATGCCAGCATCAAGACAAACATTGCCACCACTGGATCAATAGACAACATCATGATAAATGTAGAAAACGTTGAAATGGTCAAGGATTTACTTTTACTTGGACTAACAATTAAGACTTATGGTAGCAGCAGTCGAAAAACCATAAGATGGTACATTCACTTGATGGGATACAATGCAGCATGAAGGAGCAATGAATTTGAAAATCACTAACTTGGGAGGGATTAGAGAGTGTTATGCTCAGTGAACTAACCCAGTCCCATAAGTGTTAGACTGCGGATTTAAGAAAGAGATCAGAGAACAAGAAAGAAAGCTAAAAAGCAACTTTATTAGGGGAGCTCCTGGGTGAGGTTCCTTGTTCTGAAGATGCAAAGGACGAAGTTACACTTTGAGTGTACTGGGGAAGGTTTTTATAACAAGGTCTTTAGTGGGGGCAGGGAGGGACATTCCCTTGTGATTTATGGTTCATCCATTAGTTCAGCCAGGTGGGTGAGGCCATTCACTCTTCTTGTTCATGTGTGTATTCTTCGAATTCTTCATTCTCCCCCTTGGTCCCCCATTTGGACCTAACATCCCAGCTTCTTTTGTGATAGAAAATGGCAATGTATCTTTATTATATCTACTTCCTGCTGGTCAGGGGTGAAGACCTGGGGCTCAGAAGCTGGATTGGATTGGCCCAGGATCAGTAGCCGGGGGGGGGGGCGGCGGGGGGAGTATGTGTGTAACAGCAGCTGGTTAAGTTGGTCATTTCTTTTATCCTGTGAAGTAAGAATTTAAAAAGACGGAGCGATTAGTAACAATATGCTTATGATTACTATAGGTCCTAGAAAGGTTACAAATGGATTCTCAAGCCAATTTGGGAAAAGGATTGTGCTCTTTTGCCTATTTTTCTAACTCTTCAGCTAATTTTGTTAGTTTAGAGATTTTTTTTCTTCGACCAGTCCTGATTCAGCAACTGATTCCTAGATGGGCACTTTTGGTTGGTGAGAGCCAATGGGAATGCTTGATTATGGAGGAATGTGAAATGACAGAGATCATAGAGTTTGAATCATGCCTCGGTTTTTAAATTTGGTTGGAGATCGGGGAAGCAGCAGAATGTTACCAGACAGACACTTTCAGGTAGTGAGAGCGAACAAGAATGTTTGATATTGGTTACTCCTGGTGAACAGTGTTTGATGTAGCTCACTGATTAAAACAAGCTTGGAAGCAGAAGTGACATCCACTTCCGAAATAACTTGCCTCTGGAAACCCTATGAATTTGGAGAAATGATGACATTTATACAAGTGTTCAGGTCTTTTGTTCATAGGGTTACTATGAGTCCTTTATGACTCAACATCACATAACAACAACAACAACAAGAAGTCCTCATCATTCACACAGTAGCAACATTCCTCTCTCAAGGACAAGAGTCAGGAGTGCCTTCCAATTTTCCAGGTGCTTTTCAATTTTAGAGAGTGACCTGTGCCAGTGATGTCAGCTGATGTTGGAGGGAGGCTTGATGTTATTTCTAGGGCTGACTATAAGAGATCTTCAAAACTCTGGGCTAAAATAATACTATGGCCAACGCTCTGGCAGTGACAGCAGAGGCTAGACTGAATCCAACTACGATTGAGAGAAATACCTCTCTTTTAATTCAGACAGTGAAGAGAGCCAAGTTAATTCAGAGTCACTATACAAGGTGAGCTGGGGTATGACTGTTACAGAGAAACAAGGCCCTCTTCTGATGGAATTTATGCATCTTTGTAAGGTCCCATTCCACCAAAAATGTTGTTCTGGTTCAGCTACAGTGTGCTTGTTTATGCTAACATTATGTATACAGTTCCTGTGTTCCATTGCAGAGGGTGTAAATAAGGAAGTTATGAGGCAGATGCAAGAGGGCTTAGTCTACTTATCAGGCTCTGGTTCCCAGAGAGGGATGTGTCCTGGAATGGTGGAACACTCAGTTTGGGCCAATAGAATGGCTTGAGGTGTTTGGGTGGAGTGTGGTCTCGAGAAATTGATCCATACTGCTACTATCAAAGGTCATTGTAAAGAGGCACACAAGAAACAATGGGAAAGGTTGGTCACCATTTGAGTTTGGTTAAGGAGTAGTAAGGTACTCTGGATAATTTGAATTCAGGTCGGGGGCTGCATAGTTTGTGCCCTCTAGAGACTTATTCTATCATTGTCTGTTCAGCTTGGAGAATGTAACTGGAGGCCTGTACTTGAGTGTTGGCATCTGGGATATATTCTCTGCTTATGTGTATTGTGCTAGAGGGCAAGGAACTATATCTAGTAGGATATAGTTTTCCTCTAATGCCTGCCACCTGGCATTCCAGGGGTCTGAGATATGAAGGTAGAAGTTTCTCTGCTCAATATAGAAATCTTTGGTATTATAGACATTATAGATCTTGCATGACCAATATGGATACCCCCCATATGTCTCTGGCCCCTGGAGACAGTGTGAGTGGACTTGGTCATACAGAAGCAAACAAAGGGTCATCTGAAAGATGAAACTGACTTAAGTGATATTGAAATGGTGATTGCTGCTTGGAATCTCTGTTGAGAACAGTCTGCTGAGTCAATGAGGTGTGTGGTTGGAATAGACAGCTGCGTGGAAATTTCTCTTACTTTAAACTTCCATATTTAAGAATTAATATTCTAGGGCTTGGGTGCTGAGTGAAGCAAAGAGTAGTTGGACCCACCAACTGAAAGATATAGGAAACTTGCTCAGTGAGAGGAACATGTTTGACCTGAGAAAGGTGGTGTCAATGGGATTTACCTATGACTGGAACTGTTGTTGGGGTAGTTAAGATGACATCCTAGTGTGGTTGGAGAGGCTGGGGTGCATACCACTTGATGAAAATGTCATCTTCTGGAGTGACTTCAGTGGTTTGGTCTAGACTTTCAGACTAGGGTTTGGATATGCAGTGGTCTGCATGTTCCCTGAGTAATTGCCTGAGGAGGGAAAGATACGGAAAGCATGATGCTAAAAGAGGGTGTTCAGTGGGTAAGTAACGGTTCAGCAGAAATGGTTGGCCATACATTCATTTGAAGTAGCTCAGGAAGGATGATTAGCAGGGTGTTGCTCAGATACAGGGTAAAGCAATAGGAAGTAAGTCAACCCAAGACCTGCTTAACTTGACAGTCAGTTTAGTAAGATGGGACTTAATGAGTCCATTCATGTGCTCTACTTTGTCTGAAGGCTGAGGGTGATATGGTATGTGCATCTTTCAGCATACACATAAACTAGAGGATATCTTCTGGGTGACTCTGGAGATGAAGCTAGGACCTTGTCTGATTATATAGAAATATGGAGGATAAACCTTGGGATGATATGCTAGAGAGTAGGGTCATACAGCAGCTAGAAGCTGAAGTGCAGTCAAGCTTCCAATGGTCCAGTGTCTTACAGATAGGGCAAGGCCATGTTGGAGGGCCAGGGTTTGGCAGCAGCTAGTCCAATGGCCCTCTTTGCCATATTTGAAGCATGTACCAAGAGGTAATTGGCTTTTTGTACAAGCAGATGTTTTCTGACCCTTCCCTGCTGCTGGCCACAAGGTAGTTATAGGGGCTTGGGCTTGCAGATTCACTTATTATTGGGCATGAGTCTCTCTGTTGGCTTCTGCCTGTTCCTCATGGGCATTGAAAACTTTAAAGGCCATGTTTACCAGGTCTCAAATGGGTGTTTGGGGGCTTTAATTTACTTGGCTCCACAGTCAACGTTCTTGGCAACAGCAGCCAGGAAATCAGGAGACGAATTGCATTGGGAAAGTCGGCTGTGAGGGACCTTTCAAGAGTACTGAAGACCAACGATGTCAGGCTGGAGACTAAGGTGTGCCTGATCTGGGCTATAGTCTTCGCAATTATGTGCTATGCATCAGAATGTTGGACAGTGAATAGGGCTGATAGAAAGAGGATTGATGCCTTTGAGCTGTGGTGCTGGAGAAGAGTGTTGAATATACCATGGACTGCTAGGAGAACAAACAGGTTTGTCCTGGAGAGGGTGAAGCCAGAGTGTTCCCTGGAGTCAAGGATTCTGAAGCTTCGTCTGACATATTCTGGGCATGTTTCAAGGAGGGACTGGTCCTTGGAAAGGGACATCATGTTTGGCAGAGTGGAGGGGAAGCGAAGGAGAGGAAGACCTTTGGTGAGATGGATCGATTCTGTGACTGGAGCGGTGGGAATAAGTGTGTTTGAGATGGCTAGGCTGGCACAGGATAGAACAGCATTTAGAGTTCTTGTACATAGGGTCGCTATGAGTCGCAAACGACTCGATGGCACATAACAACAACAACAACAACAACTTTGATGTTACATGGTGATTTGGTGATAAAATGAGTAACTAGGACTGTGGCCCCTGCTGGGGAGGTAGGGGAGGTAGGGTACTGGGTTAGGGCCTCAGTAAGGTGGTTAAGGAAATCAGCTGCGTTTTCATCACTAGTTTGGGCAATTTCCCCGAGTTTGTCAAAATTGACTGCCTTATGGGAGATGACATGTAGGTTGGCCAATAGACAATGAATCATATGGTCACGTCTGGCTCGACTTTCCTTTCTTCTGACTGTATCAACCTGATATGTCTAATCTGGCTCTTGCTGGGGGAGGTGCTTGAGGGCCAACTGGCATGGTGCTCTCTGTTAAATGCACTTGGCCTATATGCTGCTGGGTGGCAGTGAGAATGCACTCTTTCTCATCTGATGTCAGAGTAGAGGACAGTACAATAAAAAAGTCATGCTAGGTGAGATCACAGATCTGAGTCAGGTACTGAAACTCCTTGTTTTAGGTTGTGGGGTCTTTGGAAAATGAATCTAGACATTTTTTGATTTAGGAAAGATTGGTGAGGGAGAAAGGCACCATGAATGCAAATGAGACCTTCAATGCCTGCAACTTCCTGGAGGGGACAGAGGAAGGACTCAGTCTGATGGGACTGGGTGTGGCTAGCAGCAGGAGAGGTGGGAGTGGGAGTGACTGAGTCCAGGTTGATCAGAAGGAGGACAAAGAAAAAACTCAGTTTGGCATGAGAGAGCCATGGGTTCTGAGGGGATGTTGGGTAGGGAGGAGGGTAAGGCTGGGAAAGGAAGTCTACAGGATCTGAAAAGCCAGAGTCTCCCAGAGGGGAGGGGGATGAGTCCTGTGAAGGAGCAGCAGAACAGGACGATTTGGTATTGGGAAACTTAATTGGTGAAAGGGCTTGGGCTAAAAGAACCTGCACAGGTTGGCAGACCTTGCAGAGATAGGGATGAGAGTGTATGGGGGGGGGGAGTCTAATCAGATGGGGAATTTCTGACCTTCTCTGAGTCTGCTTGGAGAAATTGTCAAGATCTTGAAGGGCATTGAAATCAAAAGTCCAATTCTTAGGTCGTTGAGAGTCGTTATCAGACTGGTATTGTGGTTATACCCAGTTACAATGAAAGATTAGTCTCTTAAGGTGGAGGTCCTCTGACAGATCCACGTTTGAAAGATTTGAAAGAAGGCAGCCAAAGATACTGTCCCTTGAGGGTTTGGACATTTGACTACCCATAATGTTCAAATCTGTGAGTGAGGCAACTGAGATTTCAGATATCCCCTGGAAACTGGGAGTCTCAGATATGGAAAATCTATGGACAGTGTGAGTGTCCCCTACTGCAATTGATAGCCTGGGAAGAAGCGCCTAGCGCTTCTTGGGTGGTCCTGATGCAGGCCTGCAGTTTTTGGGTATGCATAGGCAGGTGTCCAGTGTGGACAGACCAAGGGAGTCCAAAATGCCTGCACTGGAAGGCTGGAACACCTGGAATGGAGGCTAGAATACCTGGAAGTTCTTATGAACATTTGGGTCTAGCTTTTGAAGCCTCCAGGAAAAGGGTGGTGGTGTGGGACAATACAGAAATCAGTAGAACAAAAGGGGTAGAGATTATCCATTCAGCAGCCATACACAGAAAAGAAGAGGAGGAGAGAAGCAGGATGTTATATTATTGTTTGAGTATCTTGATACTATGTGGGCTGGTAGGTTCAAGAGATAGTAAGGAGGCATGTTGCACTTATCCTGATGGAGGGTGGGGTGCAGCAAATCTTAACACGTCTCCCGGGTTTCATGCACCAGACGTTAGGCTATGGACTTAAGAAAGAGATCAGAGAACAAGAAAGAAAGCTTAAAAGCAGTTTTATTAGGGTGGCTCCTGGGTGAGGTTCCTCATTTTGAAGATGCAGAAAGAGAAAGTCATGCTTTGAGTGTATTAGGGAGGGTTTTTATAACAGGGTCTTTAGGAAAGGAAAGAAGGGACATTTCATTGTGATTTATGGTTCATTCATTAGTTCAACCAGGTAGGTAAGGCCATTCACTCTTCTTATTCACATATATATTCTTTGAATTCTTCCTTCTCCCCTTTAGACCCAGTCCAGACCTAACAATAAGGACAAATTATATAAATTGTTGTTGTTGTTATGTGCCATCGAGTCGCCTACAACTCATAGTGGCTCTATGTACAAGTGCACTAAACGCTTTTCTAACCTGTGCCAATCTCACTGTCTCAAACACATTCATTCCCACCACTCCACTCACAGAATCAATCGATCTCATCGAGGATCTTCCTCTCCTGCACCGTCCCTCCACTATCCCAAACATGATGTCCCTCTCCAAGGCCCAGTCCCTCCTTGCAACATGCCCAAAGTATGTTAGATGAAGATTCAGGATCCTTGACTCCAAGGAACATTATGGCTTCACCCTCTCCAGGACAAACCTGTTTGTTCTCCTAGCAGTCAATGGTATATTCAACACTCTTCTCCAGCACCACAACTCAAAGGCATCGATTATCTTTCTATCATCCCTATTCATTGTCCAACTCTCTGATGCATAGCATGTAATTGCAAAGACTATAGCCTGGATCAGGTGCAACTTCCAGCCTGACATCTTTGCATGTGAGAGGTCCCTCACAGCTGCCTTTCCCAATGCAATTTGTGTCCTTATTTCCTGGCTGCTGTTACCAAGAGTGTTGACTGTGGAGCCAAGCAAACTAAAACTGTTAACTATCTCAATCTCTTCACCATCCATACTGATGCT
>NW_006400180.1:414644-416121 GCF_000299155.1 Elephantulus edwardii | reverse complement strand
TGATGTCCCTCTCCAAGGACTGGTCCCTCCTTACAACATGTCCAAAGTATGTTAGACAGAGCCTCAGAATCTTTGCCTCCGGGGAGCTGCCTGGTTTGACCCTTTCTAGGATGAATCTGTTTGTTTTCCTAGCAGTCCATGGTACCCTCAATACTCTTCTCCAGCACCACAGCTCAAAGGCATAAATTCAAAAGAACAGACAAATCTAGGATGGTGAGACTTTTCCTTATATACATTTGGCATATTGTCAAGAGGGTTCAGTGCTTTGAAAAGACATCGTGATGAAAGATAGAGGATAATTGAAGAAGAAGCAGCCCCTCAATGAGATGGACTTCCATTTTTTTAAATTATTATTATGTTATTAGTGTCATCCAGTTATCTGGGGCTCATAGTGGTGATCTCAATCTTGCCTTATTCTATGCCATCTTTGCCATCTCTGATGTGCTTAAGTACATTACTAACGTCATTGTTATAGCAACATCACAACTCAGAGGCCTAAACTCTTCTGTTGTCATCCTTATTTATTGTCCAACTTTCAGATGCTAGGAAGTAATTTAAAAAATCATGACTTGGATTAAGTTCCCTTAGTCTTTAAATAGATATTTCTCCCCCTTTAGCACTTTTGAGGTCTTTGAAAGCAGATTTTACCAATGCTGTTATGTTGTTATGTGCCGTCTAGTTGCTTGCGACTCATAGCGACCCTATGTACAACAGCCCTAAACCCTGCTCTATCCTGTGCCTCTGACACACCCATCCTGATTATCCCAGTCACTGAATCAATCCACCTCATAGAGGGTCTTCCCCTCCTGCGCTGTCCCTCCACTCTCCCAAGCATGATGTCCCTCTCCAAGGACCTGTCCCTCCTTACAACATGTCCAAAGTATGTCAGAAAAAGACTCAGAATCCTTGCCTCCAAGGATTAGCCTGGTTTAACCCTCTCCGGGATGAATGTTTGTTTTCCTAGCAGTCTATGGTACATTCAATACTCTTCTCCAGCACCACAGTTCAAAGGCATAAATTCTCTTTCGATCATCCCTAGTCACTGGGTTGTTCAGTAGTATATATAATAAAAAGTCTGTTTTTTTCTACTCCATCCTTTATCTCCAAGATTGGTTTTTCTGGTGGCAAGCAGCAGAACCATGTTCCTCTAGTAACACAATGAGGTCCCTGTGTATTTACATTAGGGAATCAGGCACATCTTTAGGTCTGGAAGAAGATTATGCGAAAATAGTCCTTTTCCTTTTAATAAGTATGCATCAAATTTTATGATTATCTTCTATTTGTGGCAAACAACAAAGCCATTGATGTGGAATAGATTGTGGATTCCAATACACAAGAAAGCAATTTAAAAAATCAGAGAATTGCTTTAATAATTTTGAGAAATACTTTTTTGTTGTTATGTTGTTGTTATGTGCCGTCGAGTCGTTTGTGACTCATAGCGACCCTATGCACGACAGCCCTAAACCCTGCTCTATCC